>NW_025335549.1:2375533-2452682 GCF_004798865.1 Varanus komodoensis
CGAGAGAGAGAGAGAGAGAGAGAGAGAGAGAGAGAGAGAGAGAGAGACTGACTGTTGCCCCTTGAAAAGCATTACTGGGAACGGACTTCTCTGTTTGTTAGGCCGGCAGACTGCCTTTTCCTGAAAGCCCAGTCAGGCACCGGGCGGCTAAAGGAAGAGAGGCACCAGGCGGAATTAGATCAGCTGCTTTGGACAGGCAAGCAGAGCTGGGCTCCATGGCACTCGCAGCTGTTCGCTCTGCCCCCCCCCCCCCCCCCCCCATATGTGTACGCTCTTTCCACCCAACCAGAGGAAGCCTGCCAGGTCTGGGCCTAATTTTCCACACGAGGCGACAGCAGCGAAGGAGGCCAAGCCAAACTCTCCAAGTGAAGCAGCCCAGAAGGCATGTGCCTGCGCTACTTTTAGGGATTCTGCGTTTTTAGGCAAGCAAAGCGTCACCTTCCCTTCCCAAGCCTTGTCCCGCAGCATGCAAACCCGCAGGAGAAAACCGTGTGCAGCACCAGGTTGTCCCCTAATGCCCACACAGCAATGACCGGCCACCCCTCAGTGCATGCCCGGAATTTTCTCCAGCTCACATTCCTCGTGCAAAAACCTGGAAACAGACACTTGTAAGCAGATTTTTCTTGTGTTAGTTTAAAAAAAGCAGAAAATTCACGCAGCCTGTACCCTTCACGCTTGCCCCAAGCAGCTGCGGGATGTTTCCCCATCCTCCTTGAGGGTTGTATTCTGTGGTGTGTGGTGTTCTTGCACCCACCTGCCTGTTTTGCTCTCCTCATTTCCCCCAAGCAACAGAAAATTCCACGGGCTGCCAGGGCCAAGCTGGCCTCCTTGTGCAGGGAGAGTGCTGGACCATTTTGGCACTTTTGGTTGGCAGATCCGGAAGACACCAACCAGTACTGTCCTTGAGAGTTCCCAGACTCTGCTCTTGTTGATCAGTTTTCTCTGGCTAGCCACAAGCCCTGTTTCAATGGCCTTTTGCCACTCCTGCCCTGCAGAAGCCACAACATCCTGGTTGGCAGGTATTCCCCTGCACAGAGCTAGTCTGACAACCTGGATAGCTGCTTCTGGTTGGCTCAGATAGATGATACCGGCTGAGAAGGGTTTGGCCCTTCGTATACCACATTTCCTGTGTTCACAGAGAGAAGCAAGGCTAATTGATGGCTCTAGGAAAGCAGGGTTGGAAGAGGGGAGAGGAGAAATCCCATATTGGTTTGAAATAACCTGTCCAGTCTTTGGCTGCAGAGCTCTAGCAGAACTAAAATTCAGCGGGAGCGCCTATTCTGGACATACCCCTTTTCTGAAGCATCACTTGGCGTTTTCGGAAAGGAGAAATCTTCCAGAGCTTGAGAGACAGGAGTTTTTTCTGCTCACGTAGGAAGGGGTGCTAGAACATTGTGGCTACTAAGGATTTTTGTTTGTTTGTTTATATTCACTGCTGCGTCTACCTTGCGCAAGGCTTCCCTCTAGTTTTCAGCAGAGACACGCATCACCGAAAGCCACCTGTAAGAAAGGGACTTCGTACGGCTGATGTCCATCTTGGTGCTGCCGTTCTGCATGGCAGATTCAGATTCCCTCTCTCAATCTGTGCCTCTCTGGCGGCAAAGTCAGGCTAACCTTGTTCCTTCCCAGCTGCTGTCGTGCGCCAGTGGCAAGTTTTGTGGGTGCCTCTCCTTTTTGCCCTGTGTAGCAGCACTTCTTCCCTCCCCCAGCAAATGGCTGACCAAGATTCTTCAAAATGGGGGGACCTCTTGCGTAATGGAGGTGGGAATTGTACCAGAAAGAGAATTGTCCGAGTGACCAATTTGGAGTTTGTCTTCATAGTTTCTAAAGCGATTTATGCTTTAGTGATTTCAGCTTTGGCACTGCTGAAGAGGTCTCCGCATGAGGAGTGGGTGGGGAAAGCCCAAGGATATTCAGGCTTCTCTCAGATCATATAAATCTCTTGCCCAAGGATGGAGCTGCTTGTGCTTGAATTATGCTTCCCCCCAGAAAAGTTGGATACTGCCCCAGTGCTGCACTGGAGTGGGGACAGTTTTCTTTGTTTCCATATAACTGAGCAATAAACTAAGCCCTGCCTGTATCTTGCCGCTGGCACACCCCGGCTCCCCTTCACGCTGCTCAGTTTCGGCAGGCTGCTTTGAGATTGTACTCTTGGGATCTCTGTTTCGAGGATTCGACTCCCATCTCCTGAGTGGCCTCACCCCACCTGTGCAAATCCTTGTTGAGCTCTTAGGACGTGGTTATCCAAAAGCACAGTGGCTCGCAGGCCGCTCTCTTTAGGTGCCCACTGTGCCACAGCCCTTACCCAGGTAGGGATCCAGTCTGGAGGTGGGGATCCTCCTCAGCTCGGCTCCCTGGACTCCAGCTTGCCTTTCCTCTTGCCTGATTTTGCCCCCTGCCACGGCTGTTCATGTGTGTCCAGTGGGGCAAAATGAGTTCAAGCAGAGTTCTGTTTGCATGGGTGTGACTTGCAGGTTTTGTGCACTGTGCACAAAGAATTACATATTTTGTGTATCTTGCTCAGAGAATTACATACTTGGGATGCTTTGTACAAAAACTCTGCTACTGTTCAAGCGTTTGTGGGCTTGAACTCAGTTCAGTTGCTTCCGGGCCACATGTGAGCATGGGAAAGAAGTCCAGCAAACGTAAGAGAAACCAATTCCAACCTGATCTGCCCATCCCTACCCTCACTTCACCGATCTTCTTGATAACTGGTAGGTTTGGGAAGCCTACTTCACAGAGCAGAGCTGTGACAGGGATATTTTAAGTTGATTGCAGAACAGGTATGTGAGGGTTTATTAGGTTTATATCCTGCCCTTTTCGTTTTTAAAGAACTGAAAGCAGCTTACACCTCCTCCAACTCTTCATCTTATCCCCACAACAGCCCTGTGAGGTAGGTTGGGCTGAGAGTCTACAACTGGCCCAAAGTCCCCCAGTTGGCTCCATGGCTGAGTGGGGACTAGAACCCAGATCGTCTGAGTCCCAGTCCCATGCTCTTAACCACTGCACCACACTGGTCTGATACTCAGCGCAGCGTACCATATAGCTTCTGTGCCAGAGAAATGTCTCTTTCTGGAGTGCAAATTCATGCTTGGACAGATGTGATCTCTTTGCCATATATCTTCCAATGGATCTTCCAGGAGGAAGGGCATGTTAAAGCTGGTTCACAGTCTTTCCAGGTTCCATGTGTGTGACAACATCTGACAGCAATAACGGCATACGCCATGCAAGTTTCAGTTTCAGTTCCACCTGTACTTCATTTAAGTTCTTATACGCGTATCTGCAGTACTGTATCACCTGGACCGTGAAGCATAAAGCTTGCCATGGGCATGGGTTCTCTCACACACTCTTGTTAGCTGCCTCTCCTGCAACATGCTTTGTACCCAGTGTGTCCAGAACTCTGTAAAATGATTCTTGTAACTGGGGAAGGGTGAAAGGTTCTGATTTGTCCTAAGATAATGGTGTGTGCTGGCTGAAGGAGATCCCTCTAATTATGATAAAGTACCCAACTATTTAAAAGTTTGGTGCCACAGCCAAGCAGCCTCTGCAGTTCCATCCTATGCCTGTGATGTTGCAAACTAGAAGTAAAAGGCCCAAACATGCTAAAATTCCAGTGTCCAGCAAGGTATATTTATTTCTATACCACACATAGCTGGGTGGTTTACAACAAGTAAAACAATAAAATACAATAAATAACAACGTCAGCAAAAATTAAACATTAGCTTAAGATAGCATAAAAACATTAAAAGACCCAGCTGAGAATAAAAGAAAGTCACCTGCCTAATCATGTCAGGCCCTGAGTCTTTAAAGGCCTCTGCAAAGAGTGCTGCCTTAACCTGGTGCTGAAAAGATGGCAAATTTGGCACCAGCCAGGCGGCAGCAGGAAGGCTGTTACAAAGATGAGAGCTTTTGTTGTAACAGGTGCTCGGGCATGGGGTGGGGGCACGCCAGAGCATATTTTCTGAGGCTGTGGTGGGCACTGTTGGTGAAGGGGAAGCAAGAGAGCAGGGCGTGATGCTCGATCCCCGTCGCCATTTTTCTTGGGGTGATGGGGTTCTGCTGTGGAAGATTCCTTATCTTGCAAATGGGTCAGGCAAGTTGTTATCACCCCTTTTGGCAGGAGGAGGAAGGCAAAGGGCGGTGGGATTTTGCTGGCCACAGGCCCGACTGCTCCGGGTCCATGCGCAGTGCTGCCCGGGGGTCGCCTTGCTTCTTTGTGGCTCCTGCTCCCACAACTGAATGCAAACTCGGGCTCTACCCCAATTTTATGCGAGAAGCTTGGCTACATCTTGCACTTCCTTGGAGGAGCTAATGCGTGATTTCTCGGCTGTCTCCTTTTGCTGTGCTTCAGCCACAGACTGTGTCCTGTAGCTTTGGGACTACAATGGGCAGTGAGGGGTGGGTGGCCCAGCACTTGCCCGAGAACCTGCCGCATCCCAGGGCATGTGCTGCACTACTCCTCAGAGCACACCTTCGTACAGTGCAAGGACGCCTCTTCCCAAGCATACATCTGCCTGTTGCATCCAGAACTATTTTTATTGCAAGGGAGGAGGAATTATAAATAGGCCACCGACTGACATTGGATCTTGAGTTCCTCTCAGCTGCAGAAGCATAATCGGGGCTCAGAAGGATGGGCTGTGACCCAGAGCACACCCACCGAGATGGAGCAGCTGTGCCAAGAGCCAGCCTCCGGGAGCAGCAGGTTTGGGTTGCTGCTGGGCCCTCCAACCCTCAAAGAGGCGCCCGCTTCTCCCATTCTTGTCCTGACCTCCTTGGGAGCTCTGTTTGGAGTCCACGGGAGGGATATCTGAGTCTGCCCCCCCTGCCTCTCCCTGGTTTCAAGAGGGTATTGGCACCACCCGAGCGCCGGCTTGTTCTGTCTGTGTAGATGCATTGCACCAAAGGGCCTCTGTCATCCTCTGGCCTTCTGCACCACCTGGACTCTGTTCAGATTATTGTGGCATTAATTGCTTGATGCTACTGATATCCTGCCTTTCAGTTTGATTGCCAGTGCCCCAACCTGACATACCCAGAGATGGCTTACCATAACTTAAGATGAGTCTAAAATTATCATCCTTGATTATGGCACATTTATACTTCATCTTGCTTCCTCTGGCCTGAACTCCAGGTGGGTTGCAAGGTTCTTCTCTCCCATTCTCACTGGCCGAGGGTCCCCCGGAGCAGGGGGATAAGAACGATAGAGTGCGAAAGAGCATAAAAGCACAAAACAGCCTGCCCAACCCAAGTTCTCTGGTGAAACAGCCTGCCGAAACTGAAAACTCATCTTAGGACCTTTACAATATCCTGGTTCTAGACCTTTCAACACATCCTCATGTTTTCCAGATGTGTTGGACTGCAGCTCCCATAATGCCCAGCCAGGCTGGTTATTGCTGAGAATTATGGGGACTGTAGGCCAACCCGCCAGGTACTGGGAAGCTTTCGTATGCTACTGAGATTTCTAAATCTCAGTGGTGTGAAGCAAAGCCCAGTTTCAGTGGAGAGAACACACGGTCACCGTGTGCCCTGAAAAGCCTGCCGCACGGAGCCTGCGCATCATTCCCACTGGCGCTTCCGGCTGCTTTTCCAAGGCAGAGTGTCTTGTAGTCGCCCATTCTGAATGTGATGAAATCATGAGCAGCGTGTTTGGCCATGGCACTTGCCTGCTCGTGCAAGGTATTTGCAAGATCTGAATATTTGCCCCACAGACCCTGAGTCAGCCAAGGACCAAGCAACAAGAGGGTGGGAACAATACAGAATCGTACAGTTGGAAGGGGCCTCGAAGGCCATTAGCTCCAACTTCCTACTCATAGCAGGACTCAAGTCTCCCATCCAAACACTAGCCAGGCCGGACTCTGCTTAGCTTCTAAAATTAGGTAGGACTTTGGGATATAAATGAGGATGGCTTTGCACAACCATTTCTCTGTCATCTTGGGACCTATTAGGTGATTGCTTCCTGGGCAAGGTGAACCTGGAATTATTCTGTGGTTGGATTCCAGCAATATTCCGGAATGAGCATTATGTGTGGGCATTCGACCAGGAAGACTGGGGTCCTGTCAGGGCCTTACAAGGGCAGGGACACACTTGGTTCCGGTTCGCATGATGGTGGTGAGGTGTGTCCTTGGTGTGGTCATCGCATCAGCACCTTCATCAGTACAGCTGGCCATGTCATACAACCCTGGCGAGGTCACCAAGCCACCGGGAGGCTGTTGTGGAAATGCAGAGGGTTTCTCCAAGATCAGGACCCATTTGGCATGATCCCAGCTGGGGAAATAAGCCCCAGCTGCATATTTTCCCATCACGCTTGTGCAACTGGAATCCCGACCTTGAGTATTCTTGCTCCCAGTGTCTTGAAAGCAGCTTCTGAGTTAATCGAGGAGCGTGCAGCTCTGTTTTCCAAAGAGCCAGCAGCAAGATGCTTGACGACCAATAATTTATTTAGTCTACTGGGATACATCTCTCCAACAAATCCGTGTACAAAAGAGACCATGGAGACTGCTCCTGCATGCAATTCCTTGGAAATTGTTTGCTTATGTTTTGAGATTTGGATTAGCTCCAACACCAATATCTCTTTATGGAATAAACAGGCTCCTGGTTTTTTGTTTTTTGTTTTTTTTTTAATACCCCATGATTGGGAGTGTTTGTCCTTCAGTGGCAGGCCAGAACTCTACAGTGATTTATTGTGTGCACGCGCACGCGCATGTGTGCGTGCGTGCACGTGTGCACACCCTGTCCCTTGCTCTCTGCCTTTGAGGTTCCTCCGTATAGTCCCTTTGGTCTGTGTCCCTTTCTCAATGTGTTTAATGTTTGCCTGCCCTTTTCTTGTAGTTGGTAACCATCAAAAGGATGGAATGAATTTAATGATCTGTTGGCTGCAGTGCCCAGTATGATTTAAGTCAATAAAGCTGCCGACAGACAGTGCAGTTGCTGGAGATGACTTTAACCTTGTTTAATGCAAACCTCTGTCCTCTTTGCCCACTGCATCACCATGCCTTGCATAAAGAAAGCCCTGACCAGGTTTTAACCCATTAAATAATTCATAAAGTGAGAGAAGACATCGGCTCCTTGCAAAGCGGATCGGGAGCCCTGGGGTCAGCGATAACTTTAGGCTGCCTGGACCATCTCCAGGCTGCTTCAGCTTTGAGGAGTGTCACCGAGCAAGCATCCCCGAAGCTTGATTCATCCTGTGCGCAGACAAAGGGAAGCTCTCAGTTGACTTGCTCAATTTCAAGCAGGCCAGTAAAAGTCCCACAATCCCTCTGCCTAAAAATGCCATTTTTCCGGCAGTCGCTATTGTTTAGGTGAGAATTCCGCTTTATTGGTCAGAGTTGCTAACTAGACTTTCACACCATCCGTATCTCTGATTACATTTGTTTTCTTGACCTGTTCACACTGCTCTGTGTGCCCTTCAGCTGTTTCCCAGTTGTGCCCGGAGAAGCTCACAGCCTAACTAATGAGCAACAGTTCAGTATAATTGACAGCAACATATTTAAAAATGCAGTGAAAGTAACAAAGTATTAAAAACTCAAGGAATATTTACAAATTGCTATAGTGTTGGTAGATAAATATATAACAAACACATCAATATATAAAATGTTACATGGGCATCTTATCCATCAGCATATGTGCCATGCATGAGGCACCAAACACCTCAATTTACAGGGTTTACTTTCCTGTAAATCAGGCAGAATCCTGTAGCACTGGTTTTCTGCGATTACCATTCAGCCAAGTGAGATGATCCTCTGAAGGGTAAGCTAAAACCTGTTTACTGAAACACTCTAGAACATATGCATACCTCTTATGGAATCTTGACTTAAGGAAAAGGTCAGAGGAATTTTTGTCAGAGGAATCTATATCTCTTTCAGGAGAGGTTTTCATGAAATGATGAGTGCTTTATTCAGACTTTGTAGGGTGAATCAATAAGGAGATTCTCCAGTAACATAAAATCTTCAGTTTGTTTTGGTTTTGGCAAGTGTCCCCCCACTCCATCCCTGCCTCAGGTTTCTAGGCATGAAACTGCAGTGATGAACAAATGACATTTGTTGATTTTCTGTTTGTCATTTAGTAAAGCAGCTATTTAAAAGTAAAGCGCTTGTTGGAAGGGCAATGGGAGGAGTGAATTACGAGACTTAGGCAGGGTTCAGACAACACACCAAGCCATGGTGGTTTTTACCATTGTTGGTCTGTCCTGTTGCCTGAACTCAGTCACCATGGTAAGTTTGGTCTTGGAAACCATGATAAGAAACCTCAGTTTGCTGTATGGTTTCTCTGTACCACCATGGCTTACCATGCTGTGTGAACCAGGATCATGGTTTCCACACTCCTGGTATGCAACTACTGCAGAGACCTCTGGAAAGTCCAAGGAGAGCCATCCAGCCTCTATGTGTGGACCAAGGAGGAGGAGTCAGGCAACATAGGAAGGGACCTCCAACCATCCAGCCAGGATGCATGAGTGCGCATTGCTCCCATGTGCTGAGAAATGCATGTGTTCGGTGAAAGCATGCTGTGAGCCCCAGGGCACATCTGCAGAGGGGACATATCAAGCCCTGTGACTCCAGCAGAAACACTTGTGGGATGGTTCTCCCTTTTTACACTGTCCCTCTCACTAACTTTTATTCAGTCTCCTGCTTAACAGAGTCTGGGAAACTTTGGTCTAGTATTTAATGTTTGGCGACAAGTGGAGTTGTTAGGACTTGACCACGGGGCGGAATTGCGGCTGGTGCGTTGGCTGCATTCCAGCTCCTTTTTGGATTGGATATTAAAATGCATGCCTAGGAGAGGCTCATCATGATGATGAGGATGTGTGATATAAATGTGAAGGCCTAGATAACCTCACCCTCGTTCTAAAGTAAGTCTGCACAGCTAGGAAAGCTTATAATTAATAAATTCATCTCTCTTGCTCTCAGGAGCTTTCCCCTCCTAGTTTTATTTTATATTTATATTGCGATTTATATCCTGCCTTTTTCCTACAAAGGGCTCAAGGCAGCTTACATCATCTCTCCTTCTGCATCTTATCCCCACAACAACAACCCTGTGAGGTAGGTTGGGCTGAGAGTCTGTGACTGGCCCAGAGTCACCCAGTTGGCTCCATGGCCAAGTGGGGACTAGAACCCAGATCACCTGAGTCCCAGTCCCGTGCTCTTAACCACTGCGCCACACTGGCTCTCCCAATGTTTGGGCAACCCCATGGGAAGACGGGGCCCTGTTTATAAGTTAGACAAGGCTGGTGTGGGGAAGGTGAGCCTTGGCATCTCAGGCCGATTAGTGGAGCTGCAGCTGATTTCTTTCACAGGGTTGTTATCTGCAAGGCAGGATTGTTCATCCGTTCGTGTCATGATTCATTTTGCTAGCTGGTGTTGAGAAAGAATGGTCTTGCGGCTGCAGACAAGGCTCTGGTTTGGGAGATGTCAGTTCTACGCCAAATGATACTTTGGCCTTCTTAAGCAATCCTGCACAAATGGCTCCTACTCTTTCTAGATCTTTTTCCACCACCTACCCTCATCTAGGGTTGCTTGCTTGGCAGGTGATGGAGGAAGATCGGAGCATCGTTGTGTCTGAGCATCAAGAGCTCCGTTTCCTCCTCTTTGCTTTCAGAACAACACTCCATTCTTTGGCAAAGGCTCCTTAATCCCCTTTGTACCTCCAGCACACCAAGAAAGAGTCTCTGAGTGTGCACAGAGTGGTTTGTTGACCCCAAACTAGAGAGTACTTTCAGGAACCTTTCTTTCGAGTAACTCTGGATCCCTCTCTTGGGAAGCATCCGTCTGGAACTGGACAAGCTTCCTGACCCTATGCAGCCCCTCCAGTTGGCCAGCCCTCATCTCCAAATGCCTCATCATGGGCTCCAGGATTGTGGGGCACTTGTCCCATGCTCCCTCTGGCATTTCAGGTGCAAGCTGTTCTCAGGGTCTCCCTGAACACCTGGAAGCGGCAGCCTCGTGCTAAAGCTGCTCCTCTTCCTCCATCTCTGCATCAGGGTCCTCACTTCCCAAGCCGAAGAGTCCATGTCACCCTGGCACTGAAATGTGCACCAAGGACAATGCCTCTTCCATTCATTCCCAGGGCTACGTTGCATGGAGCCCAGCCCCTGAATATTCCTCTAGGAGAAAGAGTACTTACAAGCCTAAGGGGGCATGTGTGAGCAGCTGCTGTGGATAGTCAAGCTGCAGCGTCTCGTGAATCCCAGATCTGGGGGCCGTGGGTTGCATGACCTTTGCCTGCCTGTAAGCAGGCCATGGGGGTCTCTGAGGGCTGCTTAACCCTCACATAAGCCGTGGTCCTGGGGTCCGGACAACACCACAACCAGCTGTGACCGAGGCTTGTACATTTGGGATGCTGCCTGTGGGCGCAGCAGTGTGTCATAGTTTAAATAAGGTACATCGAGGAGCATGTGAGCCTTTCTGAGACAGGCTGTCATTTTCCAGAGAGTTGACATTGGCACATGAGAGCTGTTACTACCGTTCCTGGTGGACACGCGGGCTTATTTTTTGACTGCCTGGCAATTTTCTCTGGTTAAGATGGGCTTTCAAGGGTTTTGCACCGTGGGGGGGGGGGGGGGGGGGGGGGGGGGGGGGGGGGGGGATGGAAGGAACTTCTGTAACAATTTGTGCCCCATACCCTTGGGAATGTCCCTTTATCGCTGGGTCCACCAGCCAAATGTGGATGCCAGTTGACACGACGTACCAGGAGAAAGCTCCTTAATGGCCCATTGATTTGGGGCAAAGGTACCCATGTTGTAGCAGTGCTTCCTTTGCGCTGCCTCCACCGCCACTGTAAAATAACATGTAGCAGCTGGTCTTTGCAGTGTGGCATTTGCGCCATTGCGCCGTCCTACCTGGATGGAACATGGAAGTGCTCGGAGCGCACCTTTCATGCGTCTTTTTAAACTCATAGCTAATACCTTAGAAGTTATATGCAATTTCCCCGGGTTGGCTTTGAAATGCTTCAGTTATCTACAAATAAACACTGTTAATTGCTTTATAGAGTGTGTTATCATGCAGCGGTTAAATAATGAGCTTCTTGTTCATGTATTTGTGCACTGGGACCTTCTTTTTTAATATCAAAGAATTTGGATTGGTACAATTACATAAAGAGCGTTTATGGTGTGGCAGGAGCGGCAGCTGGGGGAGGCGTATTTACAGTAAGGCATAAAGCACTGTCCGTGCTGAAAAGCAGCAGCCTCGCTTTCTCCCTCTCCTTTAACGTCCCGGATGACATTGCTCCAAGGACAAATCAGAGTTTGATGAAATGAAGCTGCAGATGGCTAGTGATCTCAACTCTGTAATAATGAAATGACACAAGGAAAAAAAATGAGCAGGCCACAGTTTTGTAAATACTGTCTCAATGGAGGCGGCGTCTCTTTCTTGCATGTCTGTCCCTCCCGCCACCTCCTTTTAAGCAGCGGTGCTGTGGCTTAGCAAGAGCATTTCACCTTCCAGTATATCTCCTTCTGTATTGTATTCAGGTTAGCATCCTTAAGCATGGCAACCGGCAATTATTCTTTCTTCCTTCCGAGGGTGTGTGGCTTATACCTGGGGGGTCTGCATAAACGCCCAGAGGGCCTCTGCTATTGGGCAGAATGAAAGTGCAAGCAAGCAAGAGGCTGAGTCCCAGGTTCAGATCGTCCTTCTGCCCTTAACCTAGCAGGTGGCCTTCGGAAAGTCCCAGATCCCCAAATCTGCGGAATAGTGCTAATTGCGACTGCCTTGCAGGATTGTTTGCCGGATTGCTGAGAGAATGAACTGAGGACACTGTGGGGTCCTGGAACAAGCACTGCGTAAATGCAGAGTATTGCTCAGGGTGGAAAAGGCACCTTGTTCGCATTTATGGTGACGACCTGGTGATTGTTTCCTGGGGTGAGCTTTTGATTGACCTGCAAGTCCACTTGGAAGATACTAATGGATGTGGGACTCATTGCTTGAGGACCAGAATATTGCTGGAGACCTCAATGGCTTCAGTCACCCTTTGGGGGAATCTGCCGACACTAACTTAAAAAAGCAACGAGCTTGCAAAATTCGTTGCATGGTGGAAAGAAGCAGAGTCCTGTGGCATTTTAAGTTAGCAAGTGTGTGGCTTGTGCTTCTCTAGCAAAAGAGTCTTCCTTCATCACTTGCATCTAGTGCACCACCAAACTGCCAGATGTGTATCACACACACACACACATTTTCTTCTTTCTGAACCCTGCATCGTTAATGCACCCTCCTAAGCCACTACTTTGCATTTGGTACCTTTGGGCACATCTCAGGGTTCACAGGGGGAAACTAGAAGGTATTTAGCCTCACACAGTCAATGCTTCACATGCTGAGCATTTTGTGATTCAGGTGGTGTGATGTCATCATCAGCCAGGGCAGGAGTCTGTCTGCAGACCCTTCTGTTTGTTCCTTCTGGAGAAGAGAGCCTGGAACCAGGTTTCCGGAGGCCAGAACACTCTTGTGCTGCATGTCCCATGGATCCCTTTCATTATGCTTGGGTAGGATCAAAGAGCCTCTGGCATCTGAGACGGCAGAAGGTCTGACACATGAGGTAGAGCTCCAAGACTTGGGCTGGGGCTAAGTAGAATTACCAATCAGGGACACGGTTCCAAGATGGTCCAAGAATCAAGCCACTTTCTCAGATGTCTCAGTTTTCTTGTGTAGTTTGTTTCAGGACCAATGAGATCAAACTCTGGAGGCAAAACTTACTTAGCACCAGCAAAGTCAAGATCTGCAGCGTGCTATGTTTCTGTTTTCCGCATGCCACTCCAGCACGGAGCCGCAGTGCTAAAGTCCAGAAGCCTTTAGTTCAACCCTCACCACTTTTATTTTTATAGTTCTATTGTAAGTTGCCTTGGCAGCCAATCTTGGCAGAAAATTGGAGTATAAATATTCCAACAGAGAAACCACATTGCACATTTGCCCTAGATGCTCCCCCTGGGGTGGGGGTGGGGTGCTTTGAAAAGCTTGTAGATGAACAAACCAATTGATCACGGACTCTTAAAAAAATGCTCACTGACAAACACAACTGTGGTGCAGCTGCCAGATTTCTGTGCATCGACCGCTGTAGTTGGTCCCTCCCACTCCAAATGCATTCTCTGAATTATCAGTGCCATGTGATTTAGTCCGGGGGCCACATCCGTCGTTTACTTGGCTGCATTTTGCACCAAGGGACCCAGCATAGCTCTTTAGAGCGTAGGAAATTCTCAGTTGACGGCCTCGGTGTGCAGTAGGCCTCCCTTGTGTCTTCCCGTGCATCAGATTCCTAGTCCAGCAGCCGGCTTACTCATCTCCGACATGATACTTGCACCTTCCCTGAGCCTTATCTGCAACTCTCTGACCTTTTACAGTACTGGTTTAGGGTTTCCATTCTTCCTCTGCAATAGCCTGCTTGTTCCACAACTCTCTTTGCCTACTCTTTGCCACTTGCCGTGGAAACATGATAGAACAGGGGCAAATCAAGAGGGTGGAGGCACTGTTTTCGCTGACGATCGCATGCAGCTGGTTCAGAGCCTTTTGCAATGACTTTATCAGATTTTCCACCACCTCCCGCATTTCATATATAAATGCTGCATCCAGCTGTCACTTTTCTTCGAAGGCAGTTTCTGCTGCATGTGCAATTACCTGCCTCCTTTGAACCTCATCAGCCCCTCGGTTAGCGCACACCTTCCTTGACATGGCAAACTGATTACGCGAGTCAAACCCTGCTTTATAGGTGGGGCAGTTTGTCATTGGGGTTAGCGCAACCTTGTAGAGACAGCCAGAAGGACTAGTGGCCAAAAAAACTGTGCAAGACGAATGAAGCACTTAGATATTGCTGGATTTATAGGCAAGCTGCCCTCAGCAGGAGTAAGTGTGGTGTCAGGGATTGTGGGGAGAGCAGAGAAGAGCCTTGATCAGTAAACCAAGCTGAATAGGAGCATCTTTTGTTCTTTGTGGAAATAGAGCTAGAGAAGGAGTGCAGCTCCATGGCAGGAGGTGCTGAAAGCCAGGCCTGCAGGGGGCTGGGAATGGCCACAGTCCCTGTCTCCTGACCCCAGTCAGCTTGGGGCTTTCCTGACTTTTGCATATTTTTCCCATGGGGAAAGGTTGAAATGCATTTAATTGCTGTTATTGGAGAGCTTTACCCTAACACTCACTGGCATTGTCTCCTTTGTATTCAGCCCCACCAAGCACCGGAATGTAGCACCCAGGCACATACCGACGGAGTGAGTCAGAAGGGGCCTCCTGAGCCATCTAGTCTGACCCCAGGCTGCAGCTGGCTTTGCTCATGACATGCCTACCATGTGCCTATCCAGCCTGTCCTTGAGCACCCTCACTGATGGGGCTTCAGCCACCTCTCGTGGAAGCCCATTCCACACCCTCGGGGTCCTAACTGTCAGGAAGTGCTTCCTGGCATCCACATTGAACCTTGGTTCCCTGAGCTTGGCTCCGTTGGAATGCATCCTGCCCTCCATTGGAGGGGAAAACAGGTTTCTACCCACCTCCACGTGACATTCCCTCACATACCTGAATGTCGCCAACAGATCCCCTTGCAGTCGCCTCTTCTCCAGGCTGAAGAGACCCAGTTCCCTCAGTCTCGCCTCATACCCCATCCCCTGCAATCCAGCCACCATCCTTGTGGCCCTTCGCTGCACTGATTCCAACCTGGCTATATCCCTCTTGTAAAGAAATCTTGCATCAGACTGAGGGACATCTAGTCCTAGGGCGGGCAACTTGTGATCCTCTCTATGTTTTAGCCTACAGCTCTTCTCAGCTCTATCCAGCATAGCCAGTGCTGAGGGTGATGGGAGCTGTGGACCTTCAAGTGGTCTGGCCTGTAAGATACCCTGATCAAGTCCAGCCTTTCTGCTTTGGAGCAACACTTCTTGAGAGGCTCCTAAAGAAAAGGTTGTGAGCTGATCCCTTCCCTCTTTTCCTTCTATTCCTGAAACTTTGGTGTGCAATTCTTTTGTTGGAACTGAACAGATCTTGCAGCAGTGTGAACTCCTGTGGACTTGCCACATTTGATTTTGGTGCTCAGGCTAAAAGAGGCTTGACTCCTCTTGTGCAAGCAGGGGATCCCAGCCTCTCCAGATGGTTGGGCAGTGGAAACGCCTCCTTCAGACTCCGGAAAGCCACTGTTGGTCTGTGGAGAGATGAATGGACCAAAGCTTTGATTCGGTTTGGAGCAGTTTCCTGGGAGCTTCAGCTGAACTGCTCTGATTTATGGAAGAAACACCCCGGGTGTGTGATCGCATCCAGAACACAGGTCATAAGCACCTGTAAGGCCAAAACTAAATGAATGAGTTAAAACCATGTTGAAGAGTGACAGATGAGCCATTTGGGTGCCCATCGGGCATGCACTGAACTGAACGCAGGAGAAAAACTCTATGAAACCCGTGGGAAGGCTCTACGTGGTCCAGAAGGCCGATCATAGGTTCCATGCTGATTAGGACGGTTAGTTTGGAAAACGGGTATTGCAGTAGATGCTTGTGGCATGGTATGGCCTTGATGCCTCTGTGTGGCATGATCTAATCTAGCGACCCAGTCTGTTCAGGAATGTTGGCATGGCCCCGAAGGTAGCTTTGCACGTCGTCTCTCCCATTGGGGTGGGTGACAATAGGCGGGCAGCTCCACGGTGATGGAGCTCTTCCCTCCTCAAGGATACAGATGCCAACCAGGTGTGGTGCTGCTGCTGTCTGCTTCCATCAAAGAAGCCAGGTTGGCTTTGTGTGAGGCACTTTGGAACACCGCTTGTAAGGAGGGAAGAAAGAAGAACTTGAAAGCAGCCGCCTCCCTCCAAACAAAGCGGTCTGGGCTGCCCCGTCAGATCACTTACAGACTTCAAACAAAGCCTTGACTTGACTGGCAGCCTCAGAGATAAGCCTGGAAACCTGAGTCTGCCGGTGTTTCACATGGTTATATATCAAGTAAATGGGTGGGAGAAGCAGGGTCCCTGCTGAGCTTACATGGTCTTATCAATGCCAGTGTTTAAAAAGAAGAAAAAACAAACCAAAGGAAGCTTCAAGAGATTTTGGAACAAAAAGGCTCAATTTGATCTTTAAAACATCTCTGAACTGAGAGGGAAGGAAAACCAAAGCAAAGATCTCTAGCAAACAGAGCGAAGGCAAGGTGAAGACCACCAGCCCTGGGAGAAGGGTGGAGGGAGAGGGGCCGGGAAGGCTCCATCCTTTGCCTGCTGCTCCCCAGATGATACAGGGCAGGATGTGCCCCTTCACTGCCTTAGCATCTCCTGAAAACTCTTCCTGGTGCACAGCCAGTAAAAACCAGAGAAGCATTTTGGGGTGATTCTGAAATGGATGCCGGGTAGTTTCCTGCTTAAACCTGGCCTGGCTCACTCTCCGCTCATCAGAGGGAGAGTTGCACTGCCCCCGTTTCATAATGCTTCCCCGAACACCGTGTTTGTTCCTCTGGATGCACTCGATGTTTACTGCTTTACAGTAATGTAATTGCAAGTTTGTTTCTCTGGGCATGTTGGCAGAGCTGAGTCACTAAAGTGGAACTTTTCATACATGTCAGGTCAAATGTCGCCCTTCCTCTGAACAGCAAAGCCAGGTATTTGTCTTGCTGGGTGTTTGTCTTCTGTGCCCCTGGCCCAGTGAGGGGCTTAAATGCCCTCCTTTAAGTATCAGATGCTGCAGAGTTGAAAAATTCTTGCCTAGAGTTGTGGCACTGCAAGTATAATTTGGACTCGCCCACCTAGGAGGTTGCAAGGAAGCCAGCTATCACTGTGCCGTAAAATTCGGACCGAGGCTAGTCCCGACAGAAGATCAGTCAGCCTCTGCATCTCTCACGCAACCACTGAGCATATTTTAGGTGTTAAATCGGCAGCTGCAACCTGCCTGCCTTGTTCTGCTCTCCATGGATAGTTGCAGGACAGCAGGAGGTTTGGGGGCTTCAAGGATGTCCAGGAGCTCTGGAATGAGACGGTCACAGCTGAGGAGACTTAAAGACGGATCCCAAAGAGGAGTTCTGAGTGGACTTGGTGGTGCAGGGGCCAATCTCCCGAGCCGTTGCAAGAAACGTGCCATGGCCTGCCTAACCATGGAGCCTTCAAATGCCGGGGAGTTGAGGAAAAATGCCCCGAGCTCCAGCAGCCGCTCAGAGGACCAACACATGGCACCCTCTGGTGTGTCTGAGGGTACCTGGGTGTACACGTTCACGCCGAGGGAACCTTTCCTTGGTGGGGTTTTAGGGCTGTACGTTTCAGTTGGTGGCGTGGTTCAGGTCCCTGGGGTGAGAGTCGAGGGGCTTGCTTGCCCAAGGCTCTCTTGGTCCCAGGGTTTTCGTGCATTGGGGAATAGGGAAGAGCACACGGGGTGGATGTAAATATGTGTGGTGGTTTGGGGGGATCATTTTTAACTTCACTCGGTTACCCACGAAGTCTGCTAAAAGGCCGGTCATCAGCTAAAGATGCTTTAATTGGGCAGTGGCCTTCCTGCCCGCATCTGCAGTGCCTCACTGTGTCTGACTCAGTCTTCACGGGAGAAGGCAGAGGAGTCTCCCTGGGTGCAATGAAAAGGGAAGGACAACACACACACACACACACACACTCTCTTATGTAGGTGCTCACGTTCCTTAACCTCTGGTGCGGATAGCAATGTCATCTAAGTCATGTGCAAGAGCTATTCTTAGTAGTTAACTGTGCATACCGTTTTTTTCTCCTTGGAAGCGAATGCTGCACTTCCCACTAGTGGTGAAAACTGGGAACTTTTAGCGTCCTGATTGTTTATCCCAATTGTACTGTCGCTGAGTCCTCTTCTTTGGTTTCCGTTGCAGCTTTTCTCTCATAGCACGCAAAGTGTGTGTAGCTAATTGCATCTTCAGTATAAAACTTCACTTTGAAACTCTTCCCACATCCTTGTGAACAAATGAATGTGAGTTTATTGCACTGGGGCACATGCTGAACACCTTCATATAATTAAAGCAATTTTATTGCTGTAATTCGTGCTGAGGTGTACATTTAATTTCCCCAACTAATACAGGGTGGGGGAGAGAATCAGCATTTAGTTCCAAACAAAACGGAGTCAAGATTGAACCATTGCGGGTGATCTGCTGGAGAAAACAGGCCTTCGTAATGGGTTTCATTAATGCACTTGCCCCCAGCAAAAAGTCCCTGCGATAAACCTGTTTGCTTCAGCGCATCCTCACCAGACAAGTTGGGAGGAAATTGGCACGAGCACTTTGAATGCCTTTCAAGTGCAGGGCGCACAAATTGAATCCTTGCTTTTTCAAATCTTTTCCCCTGCAGGCGACCTAAATTTATTCAAAGCTGAGCTGCAGATGCACAGCTGATGTGCTAACTAGGGATGCTGGGCAAGCAGTCTTGTTCCAGCCACTTGCTGTTCTTTCGCCGGTGCCCCAGCAGCTGCGAAGGAGTGAGGCAAGTGGGGGAAAGAGGGCCCCTTGCCACTCTTGGAGGCCCAGCAAAGGCCCACGCTTGCTGCTGGAAATGCCCTTGATCGTGGTGGGTTAGCGGAGGAAAAGGAGCCGCGGGAAGCCAGAATGGCAGTGACCAATCGTTCCGTGAGTGAGATGCGTGCGAATGACATGGTCCACGTTTGTTCTGTGTGCACATGTGCTCCCGAGGTACAGAACAAAGTGCAGGCTTACGTCTTCTAGTAAGTTCTCCGGTATCTGCATTTCGGTACTTGTGGGTGTGCACAATAGACCAGCGCGTGACATAAAATGAGTGATTTCAATGCCTCCTTTGGTAAGAGCGTCTACAAAGCAAGAGACCCGCCCGCAAGAAGTCCCCGGAGTGATGCACCAACGCTTGCTCCGTTGCCTGGTGCAGGCCACTCTCACCCCCCTTCCCTTTCACCGCGCTCCTCATAAACATTGTCCAAAGTTTCCTTGCTGGCTTCCTGTTTTCTTCATTTTAGCATGATCCTAATTGTCAGATGTCAAAAGGCACCTATCCTTTTCTTGGTGGCTTATCTCCCGATAACACCAGTGCTGAAACAAAGGATGCAGGCTTCCATTTTGCAAACAAAGGAAATGTGGCCCAGTTTTGAGTATGCTAACTATATAATGCGCATAGTCCTCTTTGCCAGTAATAACAACGTGTCATCAATAACGTAAAATAGCTCTGGAGGTTAAAGTAGATTATGAGACAGATGGTGGCGAAGAAACAGACAATATAATTTCCTCCCTTGTTGGGCTCTTTTATAGACTGTCATTTTTCTTACTTTCCAGAGCATTCCCCCAGCCCAGCACCAAGATTTGCGGGGGTGGGTAGTGTCCTCAGACCAGGAAACTTCAGGGGTTTTCGCTTGAACAGGAATGGGCTCGGACTTTTCTGCATTCCCCATGGAAAGGCAGGGTGGTGGTGTGGCAGCAGTCCCTTTGCCAGCTTGGGAACCCCAAGGGAGGCCCAGCCGCACCACCGGGGGGAGCCAGCCGTGGTTAATTCCCAGTGAAAGCCCCGTACCTGGTATAATTGTGAACAGCTGTTGCTGCCTGTAGAAGGAATCAGAAGCAGAGCTGCACAAGCCGTTCATACCATCGCGATGTCTCCTCCTCCCACCAAGGAGCATGTTCACCAGGGGTCGCACCTTTGCTGCCCTTGCTGTAATTTGGCTAATCGTAGGGGTGCCACCTCATGCCATTCTGTGTGTGCAAAAGGTCCGAACACGGCACAAAGTGCTCTGATGACTACCGTGTCTATTTGGGGTTTCAGATTCCTTCCCTCCCAAATCCATGACAACCTGGGTTAGATAAACATGAGAGCATGGGGTAAATTGGTTTCTCCTTTTACGCCTAAAGGGCTTTTGATCGTTTCAAGGTTTTGATCGTTTCAAGGTTATTTCAGCTTTGCAAATGACCAGAAAACTTATGAGCTGATTGTAATTTTTCTACCTTGCCCAATTAAATATACGCCTAGGGAAAGCCCGAGAGTGAGCTGGTCAGGTGAATGACTGTCAACAAGCATTCAGCATAGGAAGTCCTTTAATGTGATTATCCAAACAGCCGGCTCTCTTTTCTTAAAACAGCATCTCTGCCGCCTCCTCGAAAGGCGCTCCCTTGCTCAGCTTGAACACACGATGCCAAACCATGATTAAAGGAGCTTAACTCTGCTTGCCATTGGTGTGATACCTGAATTGACAAACTGTACTTACGGCTGTTGAGCTCTGTTGAGCCAGGAGTACTGTGCAAAGGAAAACAAAAGCAGAGAAGCCGCTCTGAAGCACAGACGTTTGGGATCCCAACTGCAGTTTGTGCTTTAAAACCTGGCTGGCTGCAAACCACATCTGGCTTGGTGTGATGTACTAAGTCCCTGTGCCGTTCCTGGTCCCATTTTAAAAAATCTGTGAGTGGCAGGTCAAGAAGTCACTGTGGCGGTCTTCCAAGCAGAACTGAAAGAGATCTTTTTCCTTTGACAGGATCAGACGCCTGGGATTGTTCCTAGACTTCAGGAGCCGGGAGCTGTCCCGAATGCAGGTTCGGTGCCTGCCCCAGCCCCAGCCATGGTCAATGGATATACCATGAGGAACCATCTCTTAAAGCAGCAGATAATGAGGCGACAACAGCAGCAGCTGCAGGTTGGTCTCTTTGCTTCTGCAGGGAACAGCTTGTAGGCTGTGATTTTAGGTCCTTGATGGACCTTCGATCACTAGGCTGGTATCCCTGGTTTAGTTCAACAGTTGTGGTGCTTGATTAAAACTCTTGCAACAGGCACCACTTCTTGGAAGTGACCCCTTTCTTCCACTTGGTCTCCTTCCCTTGTAGCCAGTCCTAGTGTGGATAAAATGTTTTATTGACCATACTGGTATAGAGCAGAGAGAAGGAAGAGGCCAAAGGGAAAAGACCGGTTGGGGGTCCAGAGAGAGGAACAGGATTTTGCACCCCAGATTGCTGGGAACACACAGGGCTATTGGAAGTACAGAATCTGCTACGGTTTGAGGAGTTGGAAGTTCGTAAGGGCCTGGAACTGCAAAACTCTCTCCCCGATGCTGACTGGAACAAGGTGATGCACTTGATTGACATGGTCCCAAGGAAGGCAAGCAGCCGTCATCTTGTGGATCCCCCTGGGAATACCCCATGCAGAAAACTCAGTGCATGGTGTGGTTTTTTTGACCAGAAAAGCCTGATGCAGATTAAGTGGTTCTAGTGAAGCCCACTTCCCTATTTATTTGCTTATTTCATGCCACCTTTAAAAAATTCTGGCTTTTCAAGTTTACGATTTGGGCCATACCATTCACTATATTTAATTAATTTCACATACTTGCTTTGATTCTTATATACTGCTCCATTCCCATAGGCTGCGGGTGGTTTACAAAACATTAAAACCGACAGCAGTTAAAATTTTGACTAGAAATGAACATATTAAATAAAACTGGGAACTAGTAGGGTAGTCTGGGAACTAATAGACTGGGACTAACCCTGAGCAAAGGAGGTACACCTTTAACTCCCCTTGAAAGTCGTAATCTGGGCTTTCAGGTGCATCCTGCCCTGCAGACCAGTCCACAGTTTAGGGGCAACCACCGAGAAAGTCCTCTGGTTGTTGCCATTCATCTTGCAGA
The DNA here is from genome assembly GCF_004798865.1 of Varanus komodoensis. NCBI lineage: Eukaryota > Metazoa > Chordata > Lepidosauria > Squamata > Varanidae > Varanus > Varanus komodoensis. Next base: position 2,397,030 of record NW_025335549.1, read on the forward strand.
AGAAAAATATCTGTTTTTTGAATATATAATTTTGCAGAATGTATTGCAGTGATCGGCAACCTGACCTTTGGAAAATGTGTCCTGCCCCCCCCCCCCCCCCGTGCTTTCTGAACTGGAGTGTCAGCAGGGATAATAGAGAGGGGGGCTCTTCTTGGGCTCCCCAGTGCTCGTCACCCATGCCCAGCCCTGCCCCGTGAGAACGTCTGAGTGGGGCTGCTTGATGGGACTGGTTCTCTTTGCCTCCTAGGAGAAGCAGAGGCACAGCATGATGGGAGTGGCCACAGAGCAAAGAGGGCCGTTCGTGGGCCAGCAGATGAATCAGTTTCCAGGTAAGGAATGGGGGTGGGGGGGGATTCTGAACCTGCGAGTGCTGTTCCTCGGTCAGGGATCTCAAGGAAGCACCCATGAGAAATGACTCTCTTCTGTTCTGCTCACAAATCCAAGCAGGCCCTCCGCAACTGGGCTGCTTACGCGACTCTGTTCCGTATAGAAATGGGGCACGAGGGGGAAGGTCTGGAAGGAAGTAGCCACACGCCAGAGCCTCAGTGCTAGGTCCTCATGTTCAGATGCTGACAGTCACTGAACTGTGCATTCTGCAGCTTTGCCCCCATGGCCCTCCGGCAAGACAAAACCCAGTTTGTATAACTCAGTTTGCAAAGCAGAGCTGGAAAGTGGAAATAGTTGACACCGAGGCTTCAAATGTTGAATCAGAGATTTAAAATAAAATGGGAAACTCTGATATACCAACGGTGAATAAATTTTCACTTAACAGTTGATTTTTTTAAAAAATGGTGAGGATTAATACTTTTTAAAAAAACCCTGGCACCCAGCAGAGAGTCAAGTTTGACTTTTGAACATCCTAGTTATTCTTCGAAGGGGGAAGTGGTAGTGCAACAGCTTAACAATGATGGGACTGTTGGCCAGAAATGGCTGGCACTCTGGCAGTTCAAGCCCAGCCTCCACCAGACAGAGTGATCTCCCACCGTTTGCTCCTAGCCAGCCTGGCAGTTCGGAAGCATGCCATGTGAGCAGATAAATAGGTACCACCTCGGCAGGAAGGTTAGAGCACTTAGTGTCATCACGCTGGCCCATGACTGTGGGATCATCTTCAGACAGTGCTGGCTCACGGCCTCAGAAGCGGAGATGAGCACCACCCCTGTTCGCCATTGGCGAAGCATAATAAAATCTGCAAGGACTCCTCTACCTTTAGTTATTCTTATACATTTTCACTGACGGAGTGCTAAGTGTTCTAGTCAGGTCTAATCCCTGATGTGCTTGTCTTCTATGTGCAAAAAATCTTTCCCCCAACCCCAGAGAATGGTGCAAGAGTTCAAGCATTGGTTCCCCTGCCCCGCCTGCACCTGAAGTGGTACAGTCCAGCAAGGGTGGCACGGTGTGCTCTCTGCTGATCATGTGATTTTGGCAGGGTTACTTCTGGAAGAGAAGAGCTTTGTCTGTTGAGCAGAGAGAGAAACTATCTCGGGCCTATGGCAATGCTTAAAAGTGGAATCCAGAACCGTTCTCTTTATTTGCACAATGCATCGTGCTCAAAGAATTCAGGGAGGCGCACAGCTCTGCTGTCAAACAGTTGCTCATTTCACATCTTCCTTGTCTCCATACAGCGGTTTCGCAGCCCATGACAACCGATTGCGGGCAGCCGATGCAGGCTCCTTCTCCCAGCCACCGCATGATGCCATCAGCCCAGGGAATCCTGCAGAACGCTCTGGGCTCCGGGATCGCCTCGGCCGCCGTGAGCCAGAACAGTGGGGCGATGGTGATGGTGTCCCACAACCCCAGCAAGCAGCCGGGCATGTTCCCGCCGAACTCCGATTTCAGTCTTCCACTGCGCCCGAGCCAGACTGCCCTGGGCATGAATTCCGGCTGCCAGACGGTCCACAGCCACCCCGCAGTCCGGCCAAGCATGGCGCTGTCGGGTTTTGCTGCTGGGTCCTTGGTGAATCATACTTCGGCCCAGCAACACTTGAGACAGTCGGCGATGCCCAGAATTCCCAACGTCTACGCCAACCCGTCTGCTCAGATGTGGACGCCGACGGGAGTCCCTCGGATGCCTGGTCAAGGTCAGATGGATGCCAGCTTGCAGCCGTTCTCCGGTAACCCTCTCTTTTCCAAACAGAACACAAGGCCGACTCTCCCCGGCCAGCCCTTTTCCCACCAGCCTGTGGTGCCGCCCAACCAGATCGCTCCTGGTGTCCAGGCCAGGCCGATGCAGAAGGTCAGCCTGGGGCAGCCCGGCCACGGCATGGACTCCCTGAATAACCAGACCCTGCGCCACAATTTAACCAGGGGACCTTTGCCGGCTGCCATGGGCGTCATGAAAGCGATGCCGCAAGGCCTGCCTGGTTTTAGCCCGCTCAGTCCGGCCCAGACGGTTGGCCCGCCAAGTTATCCCGGCTCTGCCAGCCAGTTGCCAGGATCATTCAACAGACTGACCACTGCCTCCGAACTGCCGCCGCAGTATGACTTTGCAGCCCAGCAAAACAATTCTCTTTTGCCCGGAAACTGCAGCGAAGCTGATTTCATCGACTCCCTTATGAAGAACAGTGGCAGCACTGACGAAGACTGGCTAAATAATTTGACAATGATAGATGACATTTTGGGGCAGCACGTTCAAAGCTCTGGACACGTGTAATCGTTGTGGGAAGTGAGGGATCTGTACATAATTTCAGTGGGACTTGGAACGGAAAACATTTACACACACGCACACAAATGCTCCCCATTTTTCAGCACCAAAAGAATGAGCTTGTCCAACTAATGCTTCACTTTCCACCCAGATTTTTCAAATGGCTATGTATATATTTGAATATTTTGTAAATTATGTTTTCCTAAACATTAAATATGGAAGTATTTATACTTCTTTGCTGGACTCTTTGTAAATAACGTATAGGCTACTCTGCTGTCTTTCTTTTTTCTTATATAATAGGAACTGAATTCCAACTTGTTCTAAATATGCAAATATTATTGTTAGTTTGAGTAATACTGTGTATTACAGCATCAAATATTTTATGTTTTTGACATAACATATGAACTAGAGGTGTCCTGGCAAATGGAGTAAACAGGAAGCCAAGTTTATACTATTCCTCACCTGCCCACTCTTCCTCCCTGACTCTTCTCCAGCACAAATTTTTCAAGCGATACCTCCGCTGAATGAAAGGTCCATTTTGACCTGGCCAACAAAAATGATCAGCAGCAGCCCCAGGAATTCAACCCAGCAAATTGCTTTATAAAGCAGCTCATTGTGGCATCATTCCTGGGCTGGACAGAGACGCTGATGGCCCTTTGGAGCTTTCTCTTGCTGCTCTTGACCCAGGGCTGCTTCCCACATTGTGTGTCCTCTCTGAATAAGTCCAGCATCCAGCCTTGTGTGGATGGGCTGTAGGCAAAGAAACACAGAGCAAGTCAGAAGGGGTCTCCCAGGCCATCTAGTCTGACCCCCGGCTCTAGCCGTCTCCACTCACCACATGCCCGCCATGTGCAGGTCTAGCCTATCCTTGAACATCCAGCAAGTCAGACAGCAGCCGCTTGTAGCAGAACTTCAGGATGATCAGGGTGCCCCCCGGAGAGTGCCAAAATGCAGCAGGGCTGATGTATTACATTTCAAAGTGGGTAAAATAAAAATGCTCCCATCTAGACAGCCTCCAAATTCCCTCACTAGGCCATTCTCTCCATTGTTTAGAATTACCATTGTGTACTGCTGACGTCAGAGAATTGCCTCAATCACAACGGCCTGGGTCACACATACAACTACTCTATGGTTTATTTAAGTGATGGGCACTTGAATTCTGGGTTCTCTAGTTGTGCGAACCCTGCCATGCTTACAAGCCATCATTTGTTAACCAGGAACCACCCAGAACGTGAGAACCAATGTTTGCTGGCTTATGAACTCTGTTTAAACTATGGATTAAGTGACAATGCAGAAGGCTGTTTCTTTCTTCAGATTACAGAGGAAGTAAATAGTCAACACCACAAATGTTGGGATGCAGGGAGGGAATGGGTGAAATAGAAGGGAAGCAAAGCAAAGGTTGAGCAAACAAGCCACAGTTGGTTCCATCATGTTCCATGTTCCTGGGTAGGGCAACAAAGCATGGCTTAATCATGGATTAGCACTGTGTGAACCAAGTCGTTGTTAATGGTCTCAGTTTATGAATTCAAGTTCATCATCAAGCAACAAGTAATCAAGCAGTAATATACATACACACGTGAACCAGTCTATACATCAACAAAGAGGCTGATTGTGACAATATTGAATACCATGGTGCAAAATTCTCTCCACCAGAAGGGCACGCAAACCTGCCATATTGGGTCTTATCGCCAATGATCAAAGCCCATTCCTGGTTTGCCCACCTCAGTAATGTATATTTGTAGTGTACAGGTGTTATGTTCCTGGTTCTGAACAATTTTCGTATTTTCTTCTTTGTTTTTAATATGAGGCGCTCTTTTTCTCTCCTCTCAGAGAAAATATCTATAAAATGCAAATAGCTTAACTCTGGATGTTTTTTTCTGTCATATGTATATTTAAGAGTCTGTTTATAAAAGAAATCCATTGTACTGTAAACTACTTCAAAATGTTCATACTTTGTGTAATCATATTTTAATAGCCACGTCATCCTCCATTTGTAAGATATCGTCCACTTCAAGCACACCAAAATGTTTTTTCCTTCATACCATAATAAACTGTCAGGGAAAAATTGCACTCACTGCACCTTCTTCTTTATTTGGTTGTTTTGTAGAGGCAGCACGTTTACAAAAATCGTATCTACAACCTTAACTTGAATAAATGCAGCCAGCCTTCCCCATCCTAACCCTCTCAGACTGGCTTGATCCACAGACATCAGGATTGCACGAACGGCCACGCCACAAAAAGTTGACTAGAGCAATTCCTGCAAACCAGGCTGCCCGAAATAGCTGAGGAAAAACCAACATTTTTCTTAATTAGCCTCTCTGCTTTGTAAATCAAGACCATTATCATTACATTACATTACATTTATTATTACATTGCATTTATATCCCACCTGATTTCTTGTACAGAACCCAAAGCGGTTTGTGTCGTTCTCCTCCACACCACTTTTATCCTCACAACAACAACCCTGTGAGGAAGGTTAGGCTGAGAGTCCATTTCGGTTCCAAAGTCACCCAGTAAACATCATGGCTGAGCGGGGAACAGAGCCTGACTCTCAGCACCACGCCACATGGGCTCATAGGCATGGCAACACGGTCGCCACCAATTGTCTGTTTCTCGGTTGTGCTTGTTAAGTATGAAACGCACCCACAGTGTAGTGTGGAAGCAGAGCTCCTAAATACACTGTTTCATATTAAGCGGTAAACAAGTTTTGCAAGTAAATCAATAAACTGTATATACTCTGCAAATATATTCGTATACAGCACTGCGGGTGTTTCTCTCCCACAGTTCCTAGACCTCCAAAGACATTGACTGGAGAAGTCCCTGCACTGATGCGTTTGCCATAATTCTGCTCAGAGTTCCAGTCTGCTGGCAGCCATCGGGAGGAGGCTGAAAGACCCGCTGCCCGGTATTGTGTAAGCATAGGATGAGCTTATGCTTTGGCCCCAGTCTCAGCCCAGCAAGACGCTTGTCACCTCACTCCAGCCCAGATCTGTCTCTTGAGTTCTCTTGTGGTTGCAATCCAGGGTGCTTGACTGGAGAGAACTTTGCTATCCACTTCTCACCCTTCCCATCCATCTCCTCCCCTCCCTTTCGCCCCTACCCCGTTCTTGGGGTGTGCTGCAACACTGAGCCACCTACAACGTTCTAAGGCACACAAACCACAAGGAGCACACAGCTTAGCGGTGCCTCCTGGTCCTTGTGAACTTAGCATGCTTCGGAGGAGAAGAGGTGGCTGGGGCTTGCATGCACAAGTGGTGATTTCCCAGCACCTTCGTAATGTCTGAATGGGGTTTGAGGTTGCAGCAGGGAAGACTGAGTGGAAAGAATCAGGATCGTATTTGTGGGGCACTGAAGCAGATTCCTCTGATTGCTCCAAGTTCTGCTCAGCACCCCCGTCACCAACTACTATCCACCACCTGGTTTCAAAGCTTTTCCTCCCGTTGCTCATGGCAAGAAATGAGCTTGCTTTCCAAATTAAATCTGGTCCTTGGGATGCAGCCTTGGGATGTAATTAACTGGCCCCAAGATGGTCTTGACCATCAGTCCTGTTCATGTGTTGCATGGACTTTCTATTCTTTGATTGCTCTGCGTGTAAAATGTGAGCTGATAATGCAAACGTCTTGGGAAGATTTCTGTAAGCACTCTGATCTCCCGAACCCAAAGAAAGGTCACTTTGGGATAATAAACTGCATTAAAATATAAATGAAAAGAAACCATGTAATTTTTTCCTGGCAAGAATTATCCCCTAAAGAGCTCCAGGGAAGAAAAGATAGATGTAAGTACAGTAAAAATGGATAATTCTCAGAGGCGACTGCCCAAAGCTTTACTAATTGACTGGAGAATCCTGTTTCACAAGCTGAGAGGGATACATGATGTCTCTGAAAAGACCATTGGTCTCAGGGATTAACCAGGTTTAGAGCCACAAATTCTGTGTTCTACAGCAGTGCAATTCTATGGAGCATTCTTACTCCTGTTTGGAAGTTACCTGTTTCTTATAACAGAAAACTGACCCTGTATTCATGAACTGAGACATCATGAACTGCTAGAATAGTGTCATTTCATTTCTTAGACAACACAGAAAAGAAAAGCTGGACCTGTAGCCTTGTTCAAGCACCTGTTTGACATGCAGGTTCAATCCAGGTAGCACATCTCCTGGCAGGCTTCAAAAAGAGCCATAACTGAAACCCTGGATGTGCCTGCTGAGCAGGGTAGAGCCAGATAACTAGTTGGGCCAGTTGGCTTGACTGAGCATAGCTGCATCTAAGCATGGACAGATTCTACATTCAATCAATGTCCAATGTCTCAATCATACATCCATTCTGTCCGGTTTCCACAACAATATGATAATTCTGGATTTTTTTAAATTAACATTTACATTGCAATGCTTAAATATGCATTTTGTCCACAGTTCATTTGAAGATACGCCATATTTGATGTATTTTGGCATGCTTTGCTTTGTTTTGCAGCCAAGACTTGCATCACAGAGTTCAAGGAAATGTGTGTTCCACCTGCATTCTGACCCATGTGCTAGTCTGGGAAATATGAACCATTAACAGAGGAAAAATCCTGTGGTCCTTGACCAGACCCAGTGCTCCTGAATCAGGAATTAAAATACAACTTCTTTTGCACTTCCATGCAGTTGTCCTGTGAATTCATTGATTGAAAGGGAAGATACTGCTAAGTGCAGGGTGTTAGTTTTGTATCTGTTCTCAGAGTCACTGAGCTGCTTGGCTCAGGAATTTGAAAGCCTTTTATGGCTTACATCCTGGTGGCAGTACCTAAAAATGTGGAAGCCTTAAAGGACAAGCAAGCTGGGACAGTTTGAGTCCACTAAAATCCATATGCAGGCATAAAGCTTTCTGCATGACTTGGTCCAGTCACCTTCTCTTAAGGGCCAGTACAGCGTAGTAGTTTGAGTGTCGGACTGGGACTCAGGAGATCCAGATTCCATTCCCACTCAGCCACTGGGTGGTTTTGGGGCAGCCTGCAAGCTCCTGAAAGGAAGGTGGGATCAAACGGTGCATGAACATCTTCCTTAAAATGCTGTGTTGTGTGGAGATGAATTGTGCCCCAGCATAGTGAAGGGAAAATACAGAGCCAAACCTACAGCTCAAAAAACAATGTATGGAACTTGGAAAATTTACAAGCAGGGTTGGGTGGGCACTGACTCAGGCCTTCTGGAACCCAACTGATGTGATTGATTGTGCACCGTTTTGGGAGGGGCTGCCCAGATAGGATACAATAAAGAATTTTGAACTGTTGACACAACTTATGGTGGTCTCATATTCACTTGGAATCTATAAGTTGATGAAGATATCTATAAATAAACATGTCCCCTCCCCACCCAGTCCCTAGATGACCCTAAGGAGAAACTGGGGCACGCAGGCTGAAATGGTTGCACTCTAATCTTTTTTCCTATTCTTTTTCAGCTGTCTCAGCTAGAATGAATTCCATGAATGAGAACAAGGAATTCCATGTGCCCTCTATGTGGTGTGTCCTGATTAATCCTGATCAGGGGTGGCAAATCTAGGCCAGTGGCCAACCAAACATCAGCAGTTGCCATGGCCATCGCCCTTTCTGTAGGGGTGGCTTTTCTCCCTGATCTCACACTGCGCCTTAAAATTCAACACCTGCACCAGGGCAATCCGCACTCCCCTCCTGAGTTTCAGGTGCTTGGAGCATCTCGGCAGCTCCAAGGCTTGGAGGTGGACCTGGGCATCGTCCCCTTGGTTGCGTTGTGCTTCTGATGCTTGGCCGGCACCTCACAACTGCAGGGATTCCCTCACTGTCTGTTCCACTCCTGCAACTGGCTCTGGATGCCATGAGTGGCACTTGCAACAACATGATCTTGTCTCTTTCTTGATGCCCAGGTTGAGAGGTAGGTTGGAGCTAACCCTACATGCCAGGACAAATGAGGAAGGATCATTGAGGGGCCCTGATCCCACTGCCAGGGAGCTGCAGTGTATGACTGCTGCAGGAAAGGGAGAAGAAAATGCTCTCCCACTGTCGACAGCTTATGAGGCTGTCCTGATGAACTTTCCTCAAACCAGCATTGGTAGCTCTCTGCTTGGCAAGATCGCCTCCTCTCCCGGAGCTTGTGTCATTCTTTGGCATTTCTACGCCGGTCTCAAACTGCTGGCTCATTTTACTGCAGGGTAATGCCATGCTCAGCTATGCAGATTTGGATACAGCCAAGAGACTGCACTGTAAAAGGACAAGGAGGGGGGAATGGTCTTTAAATAGGATGAAGCCAACAGCTGAGGAGCCGAGATCAGTGCAAAGAGGATTCTCAAAGAGAAATGGGATGCAGAGGAGAGAGAGAGAGAACTGAAGGAAAGATGCACGATGGGCCCTTTGTTTATTTTTGCAAATGTCCATTATGTGCGTGAAGCTATGCAGCAAAAAAGATAAAGGCACTAGGTGAGTTTATTTTAAGTAGCAATATTGCCCTTTTCCTTTGCAATAAACAGCAGCTATCTGTGCAATTTTAAAAATATCCAAAAATGATCTAAAATAATAAAGTGGTGGATGGATGCAAAGATCCTTGCTCCAAGTTTTCTCATTGTGATTGTTTATGGGTTCAGGACATGTACAGAAATGCATGAATGAAGAGATGCTCTGCGGGAGCTGCAGTTGTTCCAGCACTGGAAATCAGACTCCAGTGCCAACATTCCCAAACTGGGAGGGCTCTCTGTTCAACAGCAGCCTAACAGTGATTTTGGACAGACATTTTGCATTTGCTTCCTCTCTAATCCAGGCTGCAACCCTATTTGCACTTAATCAGTGAGACTTTCTTCTGAAAATTTATGTACTTATTTCTATTCCATTCATCAGCCTCTCTGGACAGTCCACAGTGTTAACATTGATAGGATTGCGGTCAGTTTCTCAATGATCAGAAAGATAAAGTGGGTGGCAGTTCTAAGGTGCCTTGATATGTATGTGATTCTCTAAATTTCCCTGCACTGTCCAGCCCATTTCAGTGCTGCCATTACAAAGCAAGAGTGAGTACCCAGGCTGCGGAAGAGACGCGCTGGTGGAAATGACTAGAGCATCAGCCAAAGAACCTCTGTTTGAACCAGGTGGAAACTTGGGATAACTGGCCGCTTCCATCACAATTCCCATGGATGGTTAGCCAAGAAAAAGAAGTCCCACATTTCCCAGCTTTCCCCCCAAATTGTGCTGGCTGAAGAACACTAGGCGTTGTTGTTTTTCCCCTGGCTGGAAAAAGGTACGACTTAAGAGTCCTGCACTGAGCAGGGGGTTGAACTCGATGATCCCCTGCCATTCTGTGATATGATTCTATGAATGCTGGGAGTTGTAGAACCTCTGCAAGAATGCTTTCCAATTTCTGGGGAATTCTGAGAGCAATCTTTTTTTTTTCTTGGAGAGATCACTCTGGAAGTTGTAAAACTTCCCAGCTGGGAAGATGCTGGGAATTGTTGATATTTTTTTTCCCTTGCCTGGGGAATGCTGGAAGGAGCTATTATCCTTGGGAATACTGGGAATTGCAAGACTGCCCGTTTGTCGGCTGGGGAATGCTGGGAGCTGCGGCGCTCCGTGTCTTTCTGGGAAATGCTGAGAGGAGCGACTTTCGTCTTGGCGGAGCCGGCACAGCGGCGCCGTCGGCGGCTCTCGCGAACCAAGCGGCCGGCGGAGTGGCAGGAGCGGACCACACCTCCCAAAGCCCCCCGCGGCAAAGGGGCGCGCCGCTGCAGGCGCCTCCCGGGACTACAGGGCGGACTACAGCTCCCAGCGTGCCCTGCTGCGCCCGCGCCCCTTTCCCCGCCAGAGAAGCCTGGCTGGCCTCGGTGGAGGGCGCCGCTTCCTGTCACGTGACGAGCGGGCCGCGGCGGTGGGCGCTACGGACGGGGCTGTGAGGGGACGAGCGAGGCCGCCGCCGGCGCCGGTAAGTGGCTGAGGGGCGAAGCGCGCCGGGGGGACTGGGGGCGGCAGCCGCCGGGCCGGGCAGGCCTGGTCCGCCCGCGCGGGGGGAGGGAGGACGGCCGAACCCGTGGGGTCCGCCTCGGGCTGCCTCGAGGGTTGCTCCGGACGGCGCTCCATATAAAGAAATCTGGATTGACCATTCACCGCAAGGGTCGCCCTGGCCACGCCCTGCAAGTAGAGAGCAAGCGCCTCAGCGGCTCCTCTTCCCCGCCGTCACCCTGAGGCGCTAGCTTTCCACCTGCGGGGAGAACCCCGAGGTGCTGGCTCTCTACACCTGTGCCTGAGGGTGTTGCTTTGCCCTTCAGGTAATGTCAAAAGGGACATTCAGAAAGGACGCGTGCAAATGTGCCCCGGCCCACCCACCTCTCCGCGGGTGTTGTGCCAGGTATTTCTCAGGGCCTTGCCGCACCGCCTCGTAGCATCCTTAGGGCGGTAGCATAGACCAGCTGGGACTGCGGAGGCACACCTCTGGGTCCCCATCTAGTTCGTGGATGCACTCGCCGAACAATTAAGCACAGCCCACCTGCTCCGTTCAGGGTGCAGTCGGGCGTCCTGGGAGCTGCTGGGGGCCTCCAGAGAGTTGTGGGATTTTTCCCTCTCTAAATATGGATGGGATCGTAATCTAATGAATATTCCCTTTGCCTCTCCACCCTTTCTCAGCTCTTTCGACTGTTTCAGGGCTAGATTTTTTCCTCTCTTCCTTATTTGCGGGCACATCCTGTAACTTTTGTGTATTTGTGTGCACACTGGAGTTCTGCATTGTTGTAATGTGCCTCACACACACTTTTCCATGCCCAGCTGCATTCCTTGTGAATCGATATTGTCCATATATGGTATGCTGCACTGGTATTTTTTCACACTTGCACCCACATAGTTGTGTGGATTTTTCTGTCCCCTCACATCATCAACTTAAGAGTTTCATGTTCCTTCAGCACAGAAATGGTTAGCTTCACTTCTTTATATTTCCCCCCACAACTTCCACCCCAAGATGTCTAGTGGCTATCTGGATTGCTGCAGACTAGTATCAGCACTATGCTCTCCCTCTCTCGCACACGTAGTGTTACCTTCTTTCTTTTCTCTACTTTCAAATGTAATTTGAGTAAATTCTGTGTCTGTCTTTGTCTCTTTAGTCTACATTTTATGGAACTTTAATTCTGTGTAGGTTAGGCTTAAATTGATTCAATGTTTTTCCCATTACTTTATGCGTTTCTATATTGTTTGTTTAACCTGCCATGATACTGTTTTTGCAGTGGAAAACATCACACAAAAATAATGGTAATATAATTGTCCTTGTAGTCAGAACTGCCTACTCTGATGACAACATTACTGTTTAAGGCAGCAGTAGATTCTGTTAGCTAGCTCCTGATTGGTTTAACCCTCACATTGCAACAGATGTTTCTTCTGGGGTGATTTTATAACCCCAGGAGGAAGTGTGTGGATTGCAAATTCCTAAAGTCCTTTGTTCTATTTGGAATTTTCCTTCCTGGGGTTGAGATCAGTATCAGAATAGCTTTCAGCTTTCAACAAGCACTGGTAATTTACATTTTTTGTATTCCTGAAGCTGTGTAAACTGAGAAAATCTACATAACAGTAGCAGGGCTATTGATTTTTCTCTGAATAACAATAGTTTTGTCTACTAAATTTAAAACCTCCTGCCAGTGCTTTGCCTTATGGATTTTCATTCTGTTTGCTGGAGTTTTTAGCTTAGAACTTTAAAATGAGACTAAGATGATCAGAATTGAACCTTTATGCTGTTTTGAGGGACTCTCATTTGGGGTCACAAAGTCACCCTGCTCAGCTATTGCTGGGAAGCCTCTGGAGTGACTCAAGCATTTTTCTAGAGTGATTCAAGCATTTTTCTTTTATTTAAAAAATGTAAAAGGCAAGAAACTGAAATTTGAGGATATTTTTTATTATTATTATTATTATTATTATTATTATTATTATTATTATTATTATAACATTTCTATGCCGCCCCTTGCCGAAACCTCGGGGAGGCTTACAACACGATAAAATACATTGAAATACATTATAATAGGGAATATGTGAGAAAGTTATAAAAGAACAGCTTGGTAGGAAAACTCATAAATTACAGTACAGAATGTGCATCCATGGTAATAGTCATCCTGCACAACAGGATAGGGGTGCCTGGAATTGAACATGTGGCCTTATACATGTAAAGCACTCTACTGACTCTCTTTCTCCCTCAAACTGATAAATCTTTAGTTTGGCCCTGTGTTAGGTAGGATCAGAAAAGGTTGCATACATAGGGCTTTCAGTATATTTCTGACCTCCTGAGTGTAGGCATTTCTCACAGGGTGCTTTCCCTGCTTTGGTTCAGTAGAACATGACTGGTTTCAAAGCATTTAGGGTACCATGATACTCAGGGAAAAGGGGGTGCATAATGGGATGCAGGGTGACATTCTTGATTTTGAATATTGCAACAGTAGGAACATATGCAAAGCACATGTTCTGCCTTGTATGTTTGGACCTTTTTTTGCTTGTTTGTCAGATTTGATATATATTCTGACCCACAAGGGGTGCCCCATATATTCCCTCTTCCATGCATGCAGTCATACCAAATAAGAGCTGTTTGTAATGCAAAATTAGATTGTTACTGTGAAAACAATCTTGATAATGCTGGATTGGACTGACACTTTGTCATGCTTAAAATCTTTTCACTGAAATTAGTTGAATTACTAAAAGCATTTCTTATCAGTGCTGCAGTATATAGTTTTCTAGCACAGTTCTTCTAACATTAACTTCATATTCACTTGTATCCAAAGTTGTTAATTAATCAGATCTGTATGTATTCCAAGAGCTAATAAGTGGAATCCGAGTAGTGTTGGGACTTTTGGGGGGTAGGAGGGAACGTTTAAATTGAGTTCATTTGTCCATCCTGCAGCAGTTTATAACTGGTAATTTTATACATAAGTACAAGAGGACATAGTTTTTAATCAATTGTATAAGAGTTGTCCAAAATACTTTGCAGAAATTCATATTGTAATCTGCATGTGCATCACCATTGAAGTGTAATCCCTAGGAGTCTCATCTTCAATGTGCCTGAAACATATAGTAGCAGAATTTAACTACAATTTGAAATCCGTGTTTGTTGTTTATGATAACTTATAAACTTAATTTAGTATTGTCTGAATTGACTACAGTGCCACCATATTTGGGCAGAAGTTCCTTCTGGTCCTGCTGCACATCTACTCTCTCTGGAACTTTCTTGATATTTGAGCAGCGATATAGGACCACATATAGATGATTTTAGGAAAAAATGCATTTGCATCCAATAAAGAAGAAATATTGAATGTACATATACTCATTGTTCAGTCTAAGTTCTAAATTGTTCATACTAAATTCTTTCAGTTTGATTGCGCTAACATTTAAGTCTTACAATATTTACATTTGAGTCTACATTTAAGTCACACATGGTGGGCATTTCGTGAGCGGAGCCGGCTGGTGCCAGAGGTCAGACTAGATGGCCTGGGAAGCCCTTTCTGACTCGCTCTGTTTCTATGTTTTATATATCTTAGGTAGCAGTAATTTTTGTATTCAGTAGTGCAGTGTTTTTGCAGATAAGGGAAAATTCTAATCACATCCACAAACACACAAACATTTCCTAGATACAATGTATAATGTGCGGGTTTTGAAAAAATGGATGATGAAGATGGACATTTTCCTTAGGTAGCTGAGGCTAGGAAACAACTAGTGTTGAGAAATGAAATCTTTTATATCAAATTGCATCTGAAGATTTGCTTCAGACCAGCGTCTCTGTGTGGTATTCTTGTGATGTTGGTGAAACAATATTGTCATAAAATGTGTGCTAAAAAATGTCGCATCACTCCTGGAAGGATGCCATTTCTTGCATGACATATCCTGAAATAATCAAGGAGGAAACATTCATGCGGGTTGGTTTTTGGAACACATGTTGCATGTCTTCATGGAGTTGTCTCAGTTTACATCTGCTGTTGAAATGGTACTTGATGGAAAAGAAGACTAAACCTGTTTTTAAACACTGAAACTATTTTTGGTTTTCCTTTAGCAGACTTAGGGCTGTTTCAGTGATTATTAGGCTAAATAATTGGTTTCCTTTGTTGTAGAAGAGGGGGTGTGGGAACTTCTGCTGCTATGCAACTCCATTTTAGGGGTGCAGATGGCACAATTTTACACTCAGCAAAAGCAAACTGGGAGAGTACTGTAGAAAAGGCGTTGTATCCCACCTGTCTTTGGTTGATGGAGCAGCTATGTGTCTGCCCACAGGTAGAAAAACGGATGGAAATCAAGCTTGTCAGTTACAGATGCTGTATAACAGGAAGACATTATGATGAGGAGCTCAGTTTGGACTGTTTCAGTGTCCAGCACTGGCATTCAGCATTCCCACCAATACTCGTTAGCCTCAATTTCTTTGAGACACTTGTGGGGCCCCTGTGAAGAGATTCCCCTGCATGCAGGTGCAGTGAATTCTTCACTGTGTCCTTGAGATAAGGAACGCTTTCACTGAAGATAACTGGAAGGGCTAGCTGGTGTAACCTCTGAGAAAGAAGGCGAGAAGAGCAGTATGTAATCCAAGGCGAAGCATTGCTGTTTAGGTTCCCATGTGGAAGCAGGACCCTGCAAGTGTCCACATAATTAGTGCCCTGGGAACAGTGTTTGGAACCACAAACTTTTCTTTGGTTTATTGATAATCTGCATCCGTATTTCTTTACTACGTGCATTCACTAAACTGAATATCTTTGATACAGATGGTTTCATTTCTCTGCAAGTATCTTTGTATCTAAAATGAGGTAAATAGGTTGGACAAGGCCTCTGGGGTTAGAATAGGTACCATGGTCAAATTGTTGTTTTGTGTACTAGCATTCCAATTTATCATGATATTACAGCAAGCAAACAAAAATGTTGTTAGTTATCTTTCTCACATTAAGTGGGCATAGCTGCCTCTAGGATTGCGAGTACTATTATTTTCCCGTGGTATATATAGTAAGACTGGCCCTCAGGAGGCTTTGTGTATAGATATCTTTTATGGTTGTTAGGTGCATTTAGTTACTTGATGGGATCATGGAGGTTGCCACTTGAGTGCCTGAGTCCTAAAGTTGCTGGGCCTCAAGAAGGAAAATAAAACATAAGCAAATAAAAGCCAGGTGTGTGTCTGTTATTCTCCATTGCAGGACTTTGCATTTTATTCATGCTGTTGGAGTTGTTCCTTATGCACAGAAAATAAAAGAAAAGAAATCAAGCAGTATGAGAATAATCTCTGAGTCCTTGGTCAGAAAAAGTTTACAAATACACAATTGCAGAAGATAGGGTTTACTGTCAGCATCTTTCACTCTATTTTTAGCTCAAGAAAGTTGCATTTCTAAGTGAATGTAACTTGATATAGTAAAATGTTTTGGCAGGATGAAAAATGTATTCTAAACAACTAGAATGGAATGCAGTAATTTACTATGAAGCAGAGCTTGTAACATTCTATTTTTGCGGGTGTAACTAGGCTTAGACAATCTTTCTGCATTTGGTTTTATATTATTTCTTGAAGCAACTTAGTATTGTATCTGCCAAAGTTGTGGAAGGCTTTTCAGATTGACTGTTCCAACTATTATATGACATGGAACGATTTATGTGTAACTGATTTTAGTATTGACTTAGAAGTAGATATCTGAAAAGATGTTAAAGTTTGGGTGGGAACTGGTTTTTTACATTTTCTAAAAGTTCCTGTGCGAAAGATTGGGGAAATGGTGTCCGCAGAAGTTCTCTCAAAGGGTTTCCTGTTTCCCCCCAACTATTCACATCTTCCCCATGAAAAAGTATGTTTTCCCCCATTTTTCCCATGTTAGGTGAATGCCAACTCAGTTTTTATTACTCGTATTTTTTTTAGTCCTTGAGAGAGGATTTAAGCATTGATTCTGCACATTTAAGGAGTTTTCCCCCATCCCCCTTTATTTTGCAGTTCTGAATCAATACCATCTAACTTTCAGGGCAGTGCTCAAATTGCAATAAAACCTTGAGGTTTTGGACATTGCTTTTACCATGGAAGTAGGAATCTCTTCACTCTTACCCCCTCTGCAAAAAGCAACCAATGAGATTGCTTTGCTACTTCCTTCTCAAAAGTCTATTTTAATAAATTACTGTTCCCAGCCTACCTTTTGCTTCATGTAAGCACATTTGCAGATGGACATGTGCTTGTGTATAGCATTCATTTTAGGACAAAGAAGTGTGTTAGCCTGAGGGTATGTTTGTTTTTGGATCTAAGGCTGAAATCGTATGCTTGTCTAGATAGAAGTCCTACAGATCCCAGCATTCCCATGTATGGGGGAGGGATTTTTTTTTTTTTTTGGTCTTTTTTGTCTTTTTCTTTTTTTTCTTTGGATTGCCCTGTATAAATATCTGAAAAAGCAGGAGATTTTTAGTTCCTGCTGGGTTAAGATGCTGTCAGTGATTCCTAAATAATGGTCTAGAAGTAGAGTACAGAAAATGCAGAAAATGAAGGCTTGTGTCTTCAAGCTCCTGAGAATGTGTGTTACGATCAACAGTACAGCCTTGTTAGCTAGACTGTTTCTAACTTGTGGAGTAGGTTGAAGCTGGACAAAGGCAAGATTTTGAAGGCACCTAAACTTCAAAGCAACAAAATATTTGAACTTGGTTGCACTCTCATGGGTGGCCATATCTGCTCCAAGAGTCTGACATTGGCCAGCTGTTCTAAGCCAGTATTCTTTAAGAAATTTTAGAAGAATGAGGGTCAGTACCCATTCCAAAGAATGCTGATATCCTTTATCCCTTTGAAAAAGGGTTAGTTGTCACAAAATGTGAATTTGGAAAGTGAGAATCATTCTTTTTTCCTTCCCCTTTCCCTCTTTTTTCCTGTTGAGTTTTATTTCAGCTTCACTGTACAATGAACATCTCAGAAAAGTGAAGAGATGAAATAATTTTGCAGTAATTGGAGCATTATTAAAACACATGGCACTGGTATACTTCTAGTTTTTATTGAACTGTCCAAAACATGAAAAATCTGCAGCTGAACAAGTTGTTCTCAAGAGATTACTGCTCCTTAAAGGACAGCCACTTACACTGTCTAAAGCTGAAAGAGGAGGCATCTGTCTACCTGCCTCGGGCTCCGTGGCATCTCGGTATCATACACGGATGTAATTTTCTCTGTAGGAACCACACAGAGACTTATGTTGCTGGAATCATTCCCCGCAGAGTGAATGTATAGCTTGATACTGTTCCTCAGGTCATTCAGCTCCTTTTTCACAGTCCCAGAATGAATGGTTTCTTCCGGAGACTACTGCACTGTCCTCCTAAAAGGACAGGGCACTATTTAGGAGAAGCAACTTGCTGTTGCCAAGAAAATAATGGGATTCCATTGTAAATATTTTTGCCATTAGCACTAAGGTGTTCATCTGGTTGGAAGGTTCATTTGCTGTTCCACACTGTTCTGGCATTTTATTTTGTTCAGGACCTATGTCTTGTTCCAGAAACCTTGCCTGCAATTCCCTCTGCTACCTGCCCAGGGATTCCTCCTCTTAATCTGTTATCAGTCCAATTTTGTAATTATGGTCTTTGTTTGCAATCTGTTACTTGTTGCTTTCAAACTGTGTTCTAAGAAGCCCTTGGAAGAGGCCATCGGGCTGACAGATTTACTTTGGACATATTGCCCACCTTAACCAGCCTTTCTTCTACAATAACTAGAGTTATTTTCTAAACTATACACATTCGGTTCATGTAGGGCAACTTCAAGGCCGAATAAGCGCAAACTCTCTGCCATGAGAACTCCCTGGAACTCTAGGTTAGAACATACCTCTAACTCTTCAAGAACACACAACAGTGCCATGGAGATACGCTATGCAGGAGTCAGTCTGGAAAGGGTACTCTGAAAATAGCAAGTCATGGATTTGCAAGAGTAAGAATTAATGGGTCTCTTGTGAGCAGAGTACCATCTGCATCTTCCCATCAGTACAGTTTTATTTAGTGGCATTTAGGTGTTTAGATTTCAAGGTCTAGCCTTACCATTAGATTTCATGAAAATGTGCATCGCCATCATCATCTGTATTATTATTAAGGACCTCCTCGTGACTGTATACTTTACAGTGTTGAGGGGACTTGAGAGGAGAGTCTGGTCTCCTAGCAGGGTCACCCAAGGTGAAATGACCAAAGCTGAGACATCAGACTAAGGTGCATCTACCATCTTTATTCACAGGGTTGCTGTCAGCCAGAGAGGACTAGATAGCATGTATCAACAACTTTTGGACATTAAAGATAGTACCTTTTCAGATTTTGCTGTAATACTGCTTTGGAAATTTTTCTAGGAACAAGATAGCGTAATCTGTACTATAGGGAGAAATAAGTGTTTTACTAGTAATATCATTATTGGAATTTAGCGCTCAAGATGACAAAACTCTCAGGGTGGTACCTGGAAATGCACACTGAAATGTGATCCACTGAAATGTTATCTTTATATCACGTTATTAAGAGTTTTCTCATGGTCATCTGTTTCACAATTATACACTATATCCTATAAAGTCCCTCAGAGAGAATAGAAACAGTTAAGAAAACAATAACAGTAAAATGACACAATTTTGGCTGCAGCATACTGGAAAACAACCTTCAAAATAAAAGCAATTGGAGAGAGTACAGAAACTTGACTTGCAATAATAACCAATCCATGTTTCCTCCAAATTAACTTCTCTGTTGAATCAGGCCTGTTTCAATCCAAGGTACTACTGCCAAGTATTCTATCCAAAGTCCTTTTATGAAACCTGGAAACTGACCAAGGTGCTGGAAATTGGCACCTCAAAGCAAGTTATCATCCCCCAGTCTCAGGACCTGCGATTATTATTGCAGCAATGTATTCTGTATTATGATATTATGTATTGCGCCAATGAAGTTGCTGATGTACTGTGGTGGTAGTTTGGGTTGCTGAGATCAGGCATGAGAAGAATGTCACATTTATACAACCACTGTTCAGTATGACAGCGTTTCAGGAGCTTTTAACTGTTGACTGCTGTTGATGCTATTGCCTAGTGACGTTGTTTGGCCGGATCAAGTCGTTTCTTTTGGAACTGAGAGCTCCAGAAGCCCTCTGCTAAATCAGCCAAATGACACAGGGTGAAGTTGGGCACATAGTCATGAGACGCGCACTGTGGCGAGTGGAAGCAGCCAGATCAGAAGAACTTCATCCCCATGCCTCATTCAGAAGTCGGTCTGCACCCTTACCCTCTGTTGAAAATGGCCTCCTAGTTTAGAGTTCCTCTGCTTATGGAGGTGGCTTATGCCCATCTTTTAAATTTTTCTTCAGTGAGGAAATGGAGAAATTCAAATTGGGAAAAGTACTGCTACTGTCTTCATCCTTCCCTGCCGTGGGTGTATTTGACCTTGCTAAAATGGTTTGGCAAAAACAGCCCAGATTTTTTTTTCTTTCTCCCCCACCCTCTGTGGAAACTTTTATAAATATTAGCTTGTATGGCATCCAGTATTTAAGCATTTCATTTTGTGTTGGCCTGGAACTACTTTGTTGGAACTACTTTAATGTTTTAATTCATTTTCCAACTAACTTTAGGATGGTAACATGTGAGATTTTTGGAAGCTGTCCAACATTGTGAGCAAAATGGAGGAATTTATTGAAAGTCTCTTTACTTTCTTTCGTGCAATTCTCTTCTCTGAAATTGAGAAGTTTGCAGACCCTTTCAATTTAATAATATATACACTGCAAGTATAATTTACATTTTCTGTCCCTATGTTCTTTCTAGATTCCCTCCATTATGGCCTCCTCCTCAACACCTAGATGTAACTCAAACTCCTTGGAGACCTCCTCAATTAAAAAAGTGAGTATGTTTCCTTGTTTAAATTGTTCCCTTTCTTCTGTTCAAATTTAAACATTTGTGGATATCTAAATGTCTTCAAAGTGATCCATGATAGTTGTGCATTTAAATGTCTGCCTTATTTTTAGAATCTAATTTTATAACTTAAGATTGTCTTAAAACCTAAGCTCAGTCCCACAGGATAGGTGAGAACTCCAACAGCTCTGTGTAATTTCTCCATTCCCTTTGTTCTGATTGATACAGAAACAGAATTGTATCCAAATTGCACAACAGAATGAGACTTACTTTTCTGATACCACTTTTTCTTCTTTAGCCTATGAAAGATGGAACTAATTGGGAACATCATGAAGAAATACCTTGTCTACCCGGGGAAAATAGAATCACAGGTAAAGACAAATAACCATAATCAAAGAGCCAGTTCAAATGTGCAAGACTGGGCTGTACCCTATCCAAGAGCAGATGAACAGTAATGTATCTGAATATTTAGAATGCATGTTTAAAAGCTAAATGCTCCAGTATGTCGATACCTTGTGCTTCCAAGACAAACTAAGCTGTTCTTCAGCAACCTTTTTTGTATTTTCTGGACATTTTAGCAGAGGCAGATACCTAATCCTCAGCTGAGGGAAAAATGATGCATTTTTGTGAAGGAGATGGCTATGAATTCTGTATTATCTCAACCGGAATGGCATGACCTGAAATCCCTTCTGTGGTAATCACTAGTAAAAATAACAATGGGAATGATGGCCACAGAGAGTCTATTCCCTCACTGCTCACGGCAGAGGCAGTGTCTCCTTGCTGACAGATATGGAGCCAAAACTAGGCCATCGCGGAACAAGAGTAGGGGCAGAAGCACAGACAATCGCAAAGGGGTCGCTGTGCCCCCTGACAGCACATTGAGGCTTGGGCATTTTCAGAGGACCACTGGAATATTGTCAGCTGTGAGAGAGGAATGCAAAATGGGTGGGATAAACTGAACTATGTCTGGCTTTGAATCCTGAACACACATCCTGGGGGCAGGGAGGTGACCATATACTGTAACATTTTGTTGCAGGTCCATTGGTAGATGCACATGCAATCATGACACAATTTTTAGTGCACATTAAAAAACACAGCTATCTCTGTCAGTCGTTTGTAGCATATCCAAGGATGGAAAGAAGTGAAGGCTTTGCCCTCTTCCAGTTCACAAAAACTTCTCTGTCTGATTGTCTGGAGCTAATGCTTGCTCACCAGAGGCAACTTGGCAAGTGGCTAATTACAAGCTTGCTCTGTTAACAGGCTTAATTGATGGATTGCTGGCACTTTGGGCATGCACAGCTTAATAAGACTGTGTCATGCACCATTCCAGAGTTTGCAGCATGTCATGTCAGGTTTCAGTGTGGGCAGCTCCGTGTCACGGTTTTCCTTCTCTCTCTGTTAGATTCCACAAAATAACACTATGCTTGGTTTATGTTGTAACAAAGCCTAACTTGTTTGACTAGGGATACAGTTTATGCCCCGAATTACTGAATTAGTGATTTTTCTTAAAATATTTATGAGTAGCAAACCCAGTTATCCTCTTCAGAATAACCTGAGCAACAAGAAATCACTGGCTTATTTTTGACATTTCAAGTATGTAATGGAGTTGCAGTGCAACCTCAGCTGCTGTGTTTTCCCTTCACCCAGCACCCTTTGCTGTGTTTCCAGCTCTGAGTCTTGGCTGTTTCTCTGGGCCTGTGCAGTCCTGCATCTGATTTCCTCTGCTTCTGGGCTTCCTTCCATGTTGCTTCTAACAGTTCAAGCTTCTTATCTTCAGTAATGGTGGCCTCCATGTACCTTCCTGGGCCTGAGCCCAGCCCTTGCAGTTTCCCATTCTTCTTCCTGCAAACCTTCTTTCCTTCCCCCCACCCCCTTGCTTTAATCTTCACTCTCTACAGCCCCCCTTGCCTACCCGTTCCTTTCTATATCCTGGAGCCAGAAGCTCCACCCTCTTCCCTCGCCCTTTTCATAATTATTTATCCATCTGTTTAATTGATTAAGGACATGCTGATCAAAGTCCGCTGTCCTTCTCTTCCCCCACCATGTGGGGAACCTCCAGTTTTCTCTGCCTGTGGCTCCTGGTTCTCCACAGTGCATAATAAAATGGAATTTTTGCATCAAGGACCAGTTACTGATTATCCTGCTGCTTCTGCAAACACAATTTAGCATCTTGGTAGATCTGTAGCACATGACTGTAATTAATTTAAAAGCAAAACTAAACAGCTTTGTTCAGTACAGATTTAAGTTATAAATGCTTGAACGCCAAGTTGTGAAATCCTACTGCTCTTCGTGAAATGTGTGAACCATCTTCATTGAAAATACATGTCAGAACATAATGCACTACACATTTATACTACTGTGGTTGTGGCTTCCTGCAGCTTTTTCTGGAAATTGTAGTTTGGTGAGGGTACGGATAACAGCAAGCAAGTGGCAAGAATCAGACCTGGTCTGATTCTGCATTTGTGTAAGACTACTTCCCCATGTTCCAGAACATTAACAGAGACTCACTGTGGCCATCTGGAACTAGTTGCATGCTTCTTTACCTAGCCCAGTGTATTTTCAGCTTTGTGGTTAAAGTCGCGTGGTATTTTGGCATTACAAATGTTTTCTCTCATTCTGCCTCTTTTACGGCTGTCTTATTCTTACGATGGGGGTGGCTGACTGTATTGCATTATTGTAAATGTACAACTGTTCCTTCCACAGACAAGGAAGTCATTTACATGTGCCCATTTAATGGTCCTGTTAAGGGAAAAGTGTACATAACAAACTACAGACTGTACTTGAGAAGCATGGAATCGGTAAATACTCTGTAGTTGCTTATTTTGTGTTGGAAGCCATTGGTTACAGTGGCTTATGTGTGGTTTGAAGTGAAGGCAGCTTAATGATGCTTCCAGTTAGCACTGATGTTGAGAACTCTACTTACCTGCTTCAGAATGACATGTTTGCCTAGAACACTGTGCCAAGTCAAATGTTACATGTTTCAGAAGGCAAAACGGTCTTCTGCAGAGGATGCTTTTTGACTGAAGTCTGTTTCTGGTTCAAGGGAGGCCCTACCTGTACCATCATGATACCTGTTGCACAGAGTTTTGTGGGGACCACATGACATCCTTCTCCTGCATTTTACCTCTGCTTCCTCTGTCCTTTTCCTTACCAGAAGAGATCTGTTGAGGAGAAGACTGAATAACTGCAGAATGGCTTTCAGTCGGTAGCACTAGGAGCTCTCTGTCTTGAGGCACCCTGTGCCATGCACACTAGTTAGTATTCACACACAGCTAAGTAACTGATCTGAAAAGGAACTTGTGAGGCTCCAAGTGCAGGAGTAATGATGCACCCCAGTTTTTGAGTGGGGGAAGTCTGTGCAGCCAATAGCCTAGCCAAATTTATTGTTCGGTGACCTCCTAACCTGTATTTTCATAACCTCTTCATGGGGCTAAGGTGAGATTCCTCACCTTAAAGAGTATTTTTAAAAGAAATATTAAACCACCTTATGAGAGGTCTTCTGAATGCTCATGATTGTTGACCTAGTTCTAATCTGAACTGAGATCAAATGTTATTTGTCACAGTCGTCCGTTTATTGCTTTGCAAGAGTTTCAAAAACTGACAAAAAGTAAGTATTTCATCAAGCTTTACTCTATTGCCCTGCTTTCTGGTATGCCCATACAATTTTTTAAAAATTGCCTGTCATTTCCCTGAGCATACCCTGAATGGCTGGTGGTGTGAACACCTCAGCCAAAATGTTGGCCTTGATTTACATTTCACTTTTGGACTTTTCTGAGTGCACTTCAGTGCCCCATCAAAGAAGTACTACTTCAGATGTGTAATACCACAGTATTTTTGTTAAAAATCCCAGAGAGTTATCTGTTCACTCTGTTTTCTCCTCCTCTGCCTCTCCATGAAAACTGCACACTCACCAACATACAGTATAGAATTTAAATAAACAATTAGATCCTAGAAGAGTAGAGTTGGAAGGGGCCATGAAGGCCATCGGGTCCAGCCCCCTGCTGGTGCAGGACACCACGTTACACCATCCCACTCAGATGGCTGTCCAGTTTCTTTCTGAATGTCTCCAGTGTGGGAGAGCCCACCACCTCTCCAGGCAGCTGGTCCCACTGTTGTTTTTTTCTGACAGTGGGGAAACTTTTCCTGATGTCCAGCTTGTATCTGGGTTGTCACAACTTGAACTGATTATTCCGTGTCCTACACTATGTCTCCTGAAATACCCTGGGGATTTTATAGAAAAATAAAGTTTAAAAAAATTGAATGAACACTGTAAACCCTTAATAAAGTTATACTTTCATCACTTTAATGCAGTTTTCTATGGGTTGTTGCTTACAGCAGTGTTGCCTTTTTTGTCATTCAGTACAGCTGAGTAGGAATAGGGAGAGCATTGCCATAATGTCCTAAGGAATCTGTATTTGGTACATTTGCTTTTGTGCTGCATAAAAAAGCCTGCCAGAAGCTTAACATGCTGCATTTATAGCAAATGCTTCCTATATAAATCCTACTAGCATAATTGTCAAGAAGAGACCATGTTTCATTATGTGAAAATGGTTCTATCAAATTAAAGATAGACATATCTTTAAAGATATGCATATGTTTTATTTAAAACAGAAATTGTGGTCTGTTAGGAATAATCTGGTTTATTCTTTACCTAACTAGGATCCAGTGGTGATCTTAGATGTTCCCTTGGGAGTAATTTCAAGGATTGAGAAAATGGGAGGTGCTTCGAGCAGAGGAGAAAATTCCTACGGATTAGATATTACCTGCAAGGTAAGGGTGGTACTGTTTCTTGTTAGAAGAAATAGCTTAGCCTGGTGAACTGGGAAATAAACTTTGGCTGCTTCCTGTATCTCAACCAATCAGGCATGCAGTACTCAAAGAGCTCCGTGGCTGGAGCCTGCTGCCTCTCCTGGGCCTGGCTAGCAAGAGGAAGACAGGTGATTTTTCCTCCATCCAAAATACAAAAAAACAGCTAGATGTGATTCTGTTCCCACCTAGACTTATTTCTCAGTAAGTGGGGAGGGAATAGGGAGGCCAAATAGACTGTGCAGCCTGGCCTCTCACCACCTCCTCTGCCTACCAGCAGCCCTCTTCCCATTTTCTCCCTCTCTGACTGCCTTCGGCATGTTGCAGTTGAAACCTTGTAAGAAAAGCCAGTGGGGCTCGAGGGAAGACGGACCCCTGGGTCTCTCCCTCTGTGCTCCTAGCTCTGTCCATGGACACAGGAGGCGCTCTGCAGCGTTCAGCAGCACCCCAAAAGCTGAGGACTGAGCCACTACAAGCATAGTGTCTCCCGTGTGTTTGCATCCCTGCCCTCCTATGTATAGGAATTCAGAGAAGGGCCTGACCTATGGCTCTGGAGTCTGTGGGGGAGCATAAGGGAACATGTGTTTTCCCAGTGTCCTTTCTGTTTTGTACAAAGCCAGGGAGTCTCACTGCAGCCTGACTGGCAGTTTATAGATAGTGTCATATTGGCAACTTGCAAATAAAGTAAGAGGTTGTAGCTGGGGGGGTAGAATAAAGAGGCATTTTATATGTGGTAACTTCAATTAAGCCACAGCACTTGGAGTTTAAATTTTGGTTTGCTTTGTTTTTTAAGATTTGTGATTGAAATTTTAGGATATGAGAAACTTACGGTTTGCATTGAAACAAGAAGGTCACAGCAGAAGAGACATATTTGAGATCCTAACCAGATGTGCTTTTCCACAGTCACATAACATGGTAAGTTTGGTTGTATTTTTCATTTGTTTTACTCCTTTTGAAGAACAGTTTTGGAGAATATTATCCCGGAGTCTTGCTGTTCACCCGTCCCAAATGAGATATAATCTCCAGTAAGTATATATAAGATAGCAATCTTAGTGTTGCATGAAATACCTAATAAGTGAGAACTTGGTGTTTCAGCCTTCGTAAACCCACAAGTCTTGTGACACTTTTAAAGACTGATAGACCCTTGAGGCATCCATTTTCATGAACAGCAGACCAGTTCATCAGAAACATGGAGAGTTGGTCTGTTGTCATAACTTTCACACATGAATGTAACATAACACAACAGTGATACTGAAAAACATGTCAGTTTCTCCTCCTCTCTTCTTCCCTCCCAAATTGATGGAGGATGAAATTGACAAGTACAGAACATGACTCTGCTGGGCTAAAGGAAACAGCAGGGGAAAGAGGAAGAAATGGACAAAGATATTTGCAAAAGGGAAATATTCTTCATGGAGCTACATGGAATGCAGGTGGACCGGCAGTTGTGCACACTTGCACAAGATTGTAAAACAATTAAGGAAAAATGTGATCTGTTTGCATAGATGTAAAAATCACCCTCCAATTGTACAAATTGCCACCATTAAAATAAGCAACAGAATTTATGCATTAGCTCAACCTAGTAGAGATTGTGTTGACTTCCATGGGGAAAGTGGAACAGAATTGGAAAAATCTGTTAATTTTTACCCCAGAGTGGCATTCTTCTATATCCCGTGTGTGTGAGTGTGAGAGTGAGCGAGCAAGCGCTGGGACTTTGTAATGTTGTTATTACTGAAAGACTAAGTATTCTCTGAATTGGGGCCAGAAAGAGTGAGCCCTTGAGAATTGCCCTGCAGAAGCATAGAAGGGGGGCTGGGGAATGTGGGAACAGGCGATTGTCATTGACATCTAAGATAAGTGTTAAACCAGAGAGCACATGGGCCAATTACAAGTGAATAATATAATTAGTAAATTATAAAGAACTGAATCTCTTGACTTACTGCTGATAAAACCTTGTATGAGTAGTAGCAAGTTAGATGTCTCTGGCACAGTGCCAGCATCTTTATCTGTGCACTTGGCAAAGACCGCTCATCTTTTTTACCTATTTTTTTTTCATATTTGTGTAGTATAAACTTTTAGTTTGAGTGTCAAGTTTGGTTGGCCTAATGGTGTGATTAAAAAATAAATAGGCTGTGTGCTTCAGTAACAAGCTTCACCTGACTGGTATTGTTTTGATTAATTGTATTTCGTTCTTCCTTTTAGGACCTTCCTATCCCGTTCCAAACAGCTTTCTAGTCCAACTTTTGCCCACAGTTGGCACATAGCCCAAGGCTATGACCCCAAGTCACTGGGGAGACTAAATGCCAATTGCAAGCAACCATAACTCCAGTGGGTCATAAATGCCTGAGCAGTATGGGTTTTTAATGTCATTATCCTTAATATGAGTCATTTGCTAATTTTCCATCCTCTATATGCAAATTAATTGAGAAATTTAACAGAGACCATCTAGCGGTCAGATCTGTTTTGCTTCCTGACAAAGAGAAGCAGTAGTCTCTTCTTCCAAAAGTAAATGGCAGTGATAGCTATAGGTTGAACACGCAAGTGGAATAAAAGGTCTCTGAGAGTCATCAGGCGTAAATGGTGTGTGTGTGTGATCAGCTCTTCAGTCTTCACAACCCCTAAATGCAGCTGTTCTTGACACTGCTTGCATGGGAGCATGTGGGAGTGGCTCAGAAGAGCTTATTTCTGTCCTTTAAGTATAAGCCATTGGAACACTTCAGTGAATATTTACTCAGAAGTAAGTCCTGGTGGGTTCAATGGAACTCACTCCTTTGGGATCAGGTCTAGGATTGCAGACTGTATCAAAATTTTGTTCCTTGGCTGCTGCTTAAAAGGTCAAGACCATTCTTTTAAGAATGACATAAATGCTTATTTTTAGGAACTTGATTAACTATTGCGGAAAAACTTTAAACATTATTTGCGGTATGTACTTTCATGAAGAATTAAGTTTTATTGTTACACTGGTATGCACATGCCATTCACATCCAAGAAACTAGCAAATACATTCTCTCTGAAATAGTCAAAAATGTCATTTTCCTGTGTTATATAAATGCTAATATTCATGTAATAATGCTGTTAACAACCAGGTCAGCTAATCAGCATTGCACAAGCCAAAAGCTCTATCAAAACCAAAGGCTGGGGCAGCGACAGTTCCATTCTTCACTTGCAAGGCAGTGACTTCCAAAAATAAATTTTCTCACACGTAGCTGCTGAAGCAACAAAATCTTTATGGGCAGCAATATTTTCCTTTGTCATATAGTGCACCTTGTACATATATACTGTGCTGTATTTTTAAGTAATAAAAAGGGCTTCGTATAAAAGTGCAAGTCAGATATTACTGCTTAAGGTTACATGCTCTAGGAAGGAAGGAAGAACAATTCTGCAGACTCATTGAAACTGACTTAATGGCAGGTTCCTGCTGAGTCAATAACAGGAACAACTTGTTTCTAAGGTGATCACTTACCACTACAGAATGTCTCTCTGTGTTCTCCACACATCCAAGTATTAACCAAGTATCTTCTCTTTACTCTTTTTAGCTTGACTTATGGGTTACTTTTCTGTTCTGTCCTACTAACAGAGGAGTTTTGCACTTGTGAGCATCATATACACTAATCTTAGAAGTCAGAGTCGGCTTCCTTTGCAGGGAGCTCTTGTACAAATTGAAACCCTACAGAACTTTGGGTCAGTCTGAGCAAAGTATTCTGTTTTTTTCCATGAAACAGGATCCAGCATGACTGCCACTAATGAAAATGACATTGGATTAGTGTAATCTCTTTCTGGCCCAGCAGTGATACTGGTGCAACATCACTTCCCCTAGCAATCTCTTGTAAACTGGCCTTGGTTTTTGCTAAGAACACATTAGTATTTGTTTCTTTTGATAGTCAGGCCACAAGATTTAGCTTGAATTAAGTGGGTGTGTAAATCTAGCCCAGTTCCTTGTGGCAGGAAATTGTTTTACAGGGTTTATGTTGTACTGACAAAGAAAGGCCATTTGTGTGATTGCATGGGTTTCATGCAGTCCTGAGTTGGAATTAGTTCAGCCATTACCATCTTACTTCAGTCTGCGGCTTCTCGACTTCTCTGTCTTTGGATGTTTGATTGGAGTGGCTGAGCTGCCTCTGGAATGTGAAGTGCTAATCAGGAGACCTCTCAGAGTGGTAAGAGGTTAAGCTGTATGATGAGATGCGTATTAGCTTTTTTGATATCATTAAAGGTAAAGGTAAAAGTTTCCCCTTGACATTAGGTCCAGTCATGCCTGACTCTAGGGGGCGGTGCTCATCTCCCATTTCCTAGCCGAGGGAGCCAGCGTTTGTCCGCAGACAGTCTCCGTGGTCATGTGGCCAGCATGACTAAACACTGAAGTGCACGGAACACTGTTACCTGCTCACCGAAGTGGTACCTTTTTATCTACTTGCATTTGCATGCTTTCGAACTGCAAGGTTGGCAGGAGCTGGGACGGAGCAACAGGAACTCACCCTGTTGTGCAGATTCGAACCGGCA
Source organism: Varanus komodoensis (assembly GCF_004798865.1). NCBI lineage: Eukaryota > Metazoa > Chordata > Lepidosauria > Squamata > Varanidae > Varanus > Varanus komodoensis. The sequence continues at coordinate 2,426,748 of NW_025335549.1, forward strand.
ACCTTTCGATCGACCAGGCCAGCAGCACAGCAGGTTAAGCCACTGCGCCACCTGCAGTCCCCTTTGATCTTGGGTTCCTTGCAAGAGGAAGAAAGGCAGGATATAAATGCAATGTGATATCATTATCACATTGCATTTATATTCTGCCTTTCTTCCTCTTGAAAGGAACCCAAGGCAGCTTACGAGTTTCTCTGCTTCCACATTTTATCCTCAAAACAACAACCCTGCAAGGTACCTTAGGCTGTGAGTCAGTGGCTGACCCAAAGTTACCTCATGAGCTTTCATGGCCAAGTGGGGACTGAACACGGATTTCTGAGTCTTAGTCCAACACTCAAACCACCGTGCTACAGTTGCAGGTTTTTTTCAGCTTTTGCAGCGTGGCAGTACTCTATTGCAAATTTTAAAAAAATTCCAAGTAGTTTTGTTCTGCTTTTGTAACTTCCCGCTCCAATTCTGAAAAGATGTAATAAGAAATTAATGAACATCACAATATAAGGTTTAAAAATCAGTCCAGAAACTAGAATAAGTCCATTTCTCAACACACATGCATCACCTACAACCCTAACTGCCCCCCCACCCCCGAAGGATACAGGTCTTGACTTGCTTCTAATAGGTGAGCAAAGATGGGGCTCAGGAGATCTCCCTTTGCACCACGGCAGGGATGGACTTGTGCCTCTCAGCTGAGGGACACAAAGCAGGCTGATGTCAGGAGGTGGTTCTTAATAGTGATGTAGAAGGTTACTCTGTGAACACATGAGAGATGGAGCACTGTGCCCTGCAGCCTCATTGCACCTAAGCTGGTCAGTTTGGAGGCTCACATGCATTATATGCATGGAATGAGGTGTGACCGCCCTTGCTACCATAACCTTCCACCATGTGGAGGGCTGATTTTGGCCATCTAGATAAAGCACCTGGGAGAGAAGCAGGCTGGGATGCTTCAGGAATTGGCATAAAGCCCCAGGCCCCCCTGCCCTCTCCTCTGCTCCCCACCCCTCTGCTCCCCACAGCAGTCGATTTTGGTCTCTCTAAGACCCAGTTGCAATTTCAGTCTTTGGAGTCCTAGCTCCTAAATGGGGGGTGCAAGAACTTCTCCTTCAGGGAAGTATTCAAAGAATATTGCTGTAGATTTGCTGTTCCATTTGTAAGCTTATAATATAGTTTTAATCATTTTTATGGAAGGGGTTTTGTCTTCTGTCCCACATGCTCCCTTAATTAGAGTTTTGGTGTTTTGGCCAGTTCTATTTTCTTTCAAATGTACTTGCATTTTTAGATTTTACAGTTTCCTTAGGGTTATTTTCCCTGGCTCTGTAAAAAAAAAGATGGGGAGGGAAACGGTTTCTAAATGCTATAAAAATGCCCAATTACTATGTTTACCATATTTCAACATTTCACTTTCAGTCATTGTAAGAGATCTTTCTAGTAGCAAGTGTCAGGTTTTCCTGTACCTCATGGAATACACTTCATGTTCAGTTCACCTCACTTTCTACCTTGCTTGCCAATTCTTAAACTAGATAGAAACTCTTTCAATACTGGGAACTGGAGCAGAGAGGGCTCTTATCTGTGTCACAAGGATTTACGATTGAGCGTTATGTGACCTCTTATTACTCTTTCTCCTGTTTGCACATTCATCATGGCTTAAACAAGCCATGGCACACACCTCTGTTGCGGTGTTTCTTCCTCCACCAAGCCACTGTGGCTTGTTTAAATTGTGGTGATAATTCAAACCAGGTCTCTCGATTTCTTTCTCTTTCTTCATACTCAAAAATGGCATTACGTTTTTGCGACATTTATAATCAAAAAGGTTTTATTAGTAAATGATCTGGGTTTTCAGATTAAGTATGATTTAGATTAGAACCACAGTGGTGCCTCGTATGTCGAATGACCCTTAGTTTGAACATTCTAGAGTTTGAATGCTTAAATCGAGCTAAATTTGTTTTGAGGTTTGAACAATGCTTCTACGTTCGAACTGCATGAGTGGTGAAAAAATTGCGGTTGCTACAGAAACGTCATCTGTTGTGTGCCCAAGATCATTTTCAGTGCCTTTTAAAGCATTTTCAGTGCCTTTTCTCACTTTATTTTTTGGTTTTATATCTATAACCACTACATACTTCATAGAATCATAGAAGAGTTGGAAGGGACCATGAAGGCCATCAAGTCCAACCCCCTGCTGTTGCAGGACACCATGTTACACCATCCCACTCAGATGGCTATCCAGTTTCTTTTTGAATGTCTCTAGAGTGGAAGAGCCCACCACCTCTCTGGGCAGCTGGTTCCACTGCCGTATTGCTCTGACAGTGAGGAAGCTTTTCCTGATGTCCAGCCTGAATCTGGGTTGTCTCAATTTGAATTGATTATTCTGTGCCCTACACTCTGGCATTAGGAAGAAGAGATCTTGACCTTCCCCTTTGTGGTAGCCTTTGAGGTGCTTATAGAGGGATCTCATGTCCACCCTCAGTCTTTCTTGTCAAGACTGAACATGCCCATTTCCCTCAGTCTCTCCTCCAAACCCTGGATCATTTTTTTGTATTTGTATTTGCTGTTTAAGTTTTTTTGAGATGGGTATTGTTTAAGGTGTGGCAAAGATTATTTCACTTTCCATTATTTCTAATGGGGAACGTTGCTTTGGACTTCGAACGATTCCAACTTTGAATGGCCTTCTGAAACGAATTAAGTCTGAAGTATGAGGCACCACTGTATTAACACGGGTCTGATTCAACTGGAGGAGATTGAGATTGGGCCATCTGATTACTCCCATACCCTCCCTTTCTGCCTGCCAGTCGTTAACCCCCCATGACCCACAATCAATTATATTCATACTGTTAACTGTTATCAACACTAACCAAGATTCACTCCTAAGTCAAGACTTCTAACCAGAGAATAATGCCAGGGGAGAAGCTCTTACTCAGCATCATTAAGGATGCTGAGGAAGGGCCCCTTTGAGTGTATAGTTCTACATTTGTTTCCTGGTATGTTGTCACATCTGCCTCAGCTCTGAGCTGTGGCAGAATTGCTTTAGGCAGCTTTCTCCAGAGGAGCAGTCTCTTTCCATGATGGCAAGAGCCATCTCTTTCTGCCATAATGGCTGTAGGTTTTATTAGATAATCTTCAGTTTGACACGGCATCTCTCCCTGTTTGGTGCAACAGGGAAATGTTTGTAACTAGGCTTTGAAGATGTCATCTTCTGTGTTTACCTTTTTAATGATAAAAGGGAGAATGAAAACAAGCAAATGAGTGGGGAATATCTTGAATTTTGAGTGGCTTTCATATACACATTAATGTTAATTGTTGATTTTATACTGTAATGACTGCCCACAAAGCATGTTGCTAAGAGGAGGCTTTAAACAAATTTAGTAATAAAAATAATAAATACAGAGGAACATGTATTTGCAAAGCAGCCTATTTGAGGGCATGATTGAAGACAATTCTTGAAGCTGTTTTCATTTGTTGGCATTCCATCTACTAATGTCGCTCTGCCCTCTCTCTTACAGCCTTTTTTTGCATTTTTAAATCAAGAAAAGTTATCTGAAAATGGCTGGCTGGTTTACAATCCCATGGTTGAATACAGGAGACAAGTAAGTTATTTTTCTGATTGTTTTGTTTATATTTCTCTACTAGCTTTTTTTAGAAGGACTTTAAACATTGAGATCATTTCTTCAGGTTTCTTTACATAGTAGAGTTAATTGGGTTAAATGGAAACAAAAATAGAACATTAGAACTTTTTATTATGGGTTTATTATTACGAACCCTGGAAAGCAGAGCTACTGAAATAATCTTACATGACTGTGATATTGAACCTATGTTTGTAAGCTGTACTTTCCCTAACAACAAGTGTTGTTAAAAAGTGGGTATCCTAGATTCATTTCCTATTTATATGAATGTGTTTTTATCTCTGCCTTGAGGATGAAGCTATCACAGATTCCCTTATGCACCTTAAATTTCCCAAGATTTTTGAAAAAGTTGCATGTAGAGTTGGTGCACATTTCTGTGCACATAATTTCAGCATGACAAATTTTGTATGTCATGTTGACTTACAAACTTTGACTTGACTTTATGTTGACTTTACTTACAAACTTTCTTTGTAAGTAAAGAAAATGGCCAGAAAATGGCACATCTAACACAACTCATAATAGTTCAAAATCCTAATTTCATACTGTATAATATGCATATATTTAAAAGCTGGATACATGTTTCTACAAAACAAGAAGTCATCTCTTGGATTCCCCCACCCTCACCACTGCGATTTTTCTGATGTATACACAGTCAAGCAAGCATCCAAATAGTATATGAGATTTAGAGTGAAGATTGAAAGAAAGAAAAACAAACCCTGGTCTCTGCGTGTTTATAGACGAGAAACTACTAATTTCTTCTTAGTATTCTAGTAGACTTTGGGTATAGATTCTTCTCCAGCATTCTGTTAATTCTGTGAATGTCTTGGCTGAGAATTATGCTACATTTCTTGAGCGTGGAAAATGTCCTCAACTTCAATGACTCTTAAACCTGCAGAGTAGGTATTTGGGACTTGGAAAGGAGAAGGGGAACTGCAGAGTAAGACTTTCTAAAGAGGTGTTTCCTTTCAGCTTCTTTTCATCACCTTTTCGTAGATTTTCAGGCCAGATAAAATGATTTTTTTTCTTCTGCAGAAAGAGAGCGTCCCGTCATTTTTTAAAAATACAAAAAAAATTGTACACATTTCTGTTTTCATATAGAAGCCTTCTCAAGTTCCTATGGTTAATGGCAAAAGGCGCCCATGTTGCCTGACTGATTCTCTACATCCTCCAGTTTATAAAATGGCCAGGGAACTCATCTTGTTTCATGTGATCACTAATCTTCACATCTAGTGTTCTAGACCCTCACCTCTGTAGATATGTATGATAAATTGGTAGGTTATTGCCCCCCTGTGGCCATAATAGCACATAAATTATGTTTTTTGTCACTTACTCTCCATTTTCTTGTACCTTCTTAAAATAGTCAGTATTGCCTCCCCCCCCCCTTTTTTTTAGGGGTTGCCTAATCTACAGTGGAGGATAACTTTTCTCAATGAGCATTATGAGCTATGTGATACGTACCCATCCCTCCTGGTAGTGCCATTTAATGCTACAGATGAGGATCTCAAGAAGGTTGCTGCATTTAGATCCCGAGGTAGAATACCAGTAAGTGATTTAAACTGTCAGAATCGTTCTGTGTAAGCAGAGGATCATTTTAATTTGTGTAACTTTTTGGTGGGTTCTGCAATGGAAACGAATGCTTATAAGGTGCATGAAAGTTGTCACTGTATGGATTCCTCCATCTGAATGGCTTTAGGATTGCCCAAAGAGTTACAAGCCATCTCTGGGCAACTAGCCAAAGTGGGTGGTTGTGCCATGCAGATCTGGACTAAGTCCCCCAGGATGGCTTGTTCAGGAACAACAAGCTATCGTACCTCCCTGTGACTTGTTCTAGGGGTTGCTGGACCCACGATGAGTTGCTCTGTCAACCAGGCCCAGGCGACCAACCCACTGTCTCTCCAGGGAAACACAGGGTGACCTGGCAGGGATGGCAAAAGCCCTGTGCTGCTCTTGCGAAGATTGCTTAGGCTGTCACCAGTGACAGCCACTCGCTCTCCCAAGCGCTAAAAGAGCATTTCATACTGCAGTCACTGACTCACTCACCTCTCTGGTAATTGCAAGCCCCTTTGTGTTCACCACCCCTTCACCTCAGAGACTGCTTTCCATGATCCCCCAAATGGCAGCCACAGATAGCCCCTTCAGAGTGCCCATCTGTTGTTGTTTTCCCTTGCAACTAAACATGTGCAAATATTTCTGTGATTTTGGGAGTGGGGTGGGGGGGGGTTAAGTGGTAGTTTTCTGGAGTTGTACAAGTATGCAACTCTAGGCAGCCAAATTGTGAAGGTTTGTCTGTGCTGTATCTGCTTAGCTTCCTGTTCACTCAGTCCTGTGGGCATCAACCATGGACCAGGAGTCTGCAAATAGGTTATTGTGTAACTTGGTCACTTGACAGCTGTTAGAGAGCTAACAAGGGAAAGCTACAGGGGGATCTTGCTCACAAAGGAGTGGGATTTTCCCACTCCTTTCACAGTGATTCATCAGGGTTTTAATGTTCCCCCAGAGTTCCCAGTCTTCCCACATTTTCTGCACTTTCCAAAGCCTCCAGACATTTGGGAATGTGGACCACCCCCTTTTTGTGAATATTTCCTTTGATAGCTGTCAAAAGGAACACATTTCTTTTTAAAGTTGCATGACAGGTGGCCACATTTAGTTTTGCTCCCATAAATCTGGGGTTGCCATCAGGGCAGGCTGAAGGGATAAGGTGGCTGCAGCAGCCATGTTTCCAGGATACCTTCTGGAGGATCGCGGAGGAAGGGGGGGACAGCAGGTGATCAGCTGTGCACCCCATCTCTCTGGTGCTCTGTGTGTTTTTCCATGGACCACCTACACTGCATAGTTACAGTGTTGGGTGAACTCAGTTGTTTGCTTTACTATTGACTGAATAGCTAATTGTAGAATTGGCTAGTACCTTAAAGATGCAGTCTGGCCTGTCCCTTAGTAACCTGGCAGGGACTATTGTTTAGCTAAACACAAATTTAGCTGGCTTTAATGCATTGTATTTACAAAATGTTTTACTTAACTGAAAGCCGTTATGAAGTGATTTACAATGAAACAAAAACAGAAACCTCCATATATGGGGGTGGGGGGAGATGGAGAATGGGAACAGACAATTATGCAGTTCTCACATGAACTGGACTTGAACTCCTCTACAAATGTTTTCTTGTTGAAAAAGCCCTGTGACTATTTCTCAGCCATTTTCTGAATAAAACTCTCATTCTCCATGTCTGTTATTTTGCCTGGGTATGCATTGGGCACCACCTTCTTTGAACCTGAATATTTGGGAGTGTATTAAAGGTTATCCCTTCCACACTCAACTGATGCACCCTTTAAAATAGTACCTTGTTTTAAGGACCCACATGTTCGGCTCTTAAACCAGGGGAGGGTGGCTCCTTTCTGTCCAGTGGCTGGATTAGCCCTCCCTGATCAGAGAGGCATGGCCCCATCCCAGACTCGCCTGTGCCTCCCATGATGTCATGCTCCCTGTGAGTTCACATGTACTTTCCATGCGGAGAGGCCTGGACCTTGGGCTGCTCAGCTGGGAGGCCAGCCAGCTCCTGCAGAACACAACCAAGTAGGGCCAGGGAATCCCCATTCACGAAGGGCTGTTTGTGTTGCTCACCCTGTGATCAGCAGTGTGTGCGGCACAGGGGAATCCCTCCGTTTTCTGGCCTGAAAGACAACCTGGAGATTTCCTTTCCCCCAGTGGGAGGGGCTTTGAGAGGACAGGATGCAGCCTGTGGAGGTAGAATCACACCCCAGAATGGGCCAGAATAAGACCTTTAGAAAGGAGGCTGCTCCCCCTGATATGCAAACACTGTGCAATGGCCCTACAGAAAAGAACTTCCCATGGTGTTGAAGGGACCCCTAAGCATAAGTCTGAAGGCTGCTGTTAGAAGCAGCCTCCTACAGATGAAGAATCTGCAGAAAGCACTCTTAGAAACCATCCAGGCTCTAACAGAAGCTTTTGTGCCTCTTGATTAGGTGTTGTCATGGATCCATCCGGACAACCAGGCTGTCATCACACGTTCCAGCCAGCCACTTGTTGGCATGAGTGGCAAACGAAACAAAGATGATGAAAGGTATTTGGAGATCATACGGGAAACAAATGGCCAAGTTTCGAAGCTGACGATCTATGATGCAAGGCCCAGTGTAAATGCTGTAGCTAATAAGGTAAGCAGAACTCTTCAGCCTTTGTCTCACTACAGTGAAGGGTTAAGGCACGATAGGGCAGGAGCCCCAAATCTCTGGGAGGCCATCTGCTTCGCCCCTCAGCACTTGTCAAAATTAAGACGCGGGGCCTCTGAGGTTCTGTGTTGCATCTCATCCCCCTGGATTAGCTGGCTCTTTGCCGCATGAGCTTTGCTTCTGCTGCACCCCACTCCCCGAATCTTTCTGCCTATGCCTTTTTTCTGATAGCACACGCCCTCTGCCTCCCCGTCCATTCGCCCCTTTTTACAAGTAGGGGTGTTCCGAGGATGGATGCACACGCACACTTTGGCGCTCGTATAAATTTGCACCTGTAAAAACCAAAAGAAAAACCCTTTGGGCCTGAGCCCTGAATCCTTCGCTACCAGTCCCTGGTTAAATTCTTTTTATTTAAGTTACGCTGTAAAATGGGTGCGGCTTCAGACTGCTGTTTGGATTTTCAATCTGCAAATGGCATTTCATTCCACACAGTCACTGCTGGTGGTTGACCAAAATGTTATCTTTTTGTCACAGACATGTGGTAGGAATGGAAGTTCCTGCTAGCGAGATTGAAATTCTGCCGTCAGGGCTACTGGTATCTGTAAACACTCGCCTATTTTAAACATCTCTGCTTTGCTTGTATTTATAAGTCAACTCTAAGCAACTTGCAAAACTAACTTTAAAGAAGAAACTAGAACAATAAAGTATAGTAGACATGAATACTAAGTTTCCCGTGAAGCTGAAAGAGATAATCAGCTCATTCGGTTCCCCTCCCCAAACACTGGCTTAAACAGGAATAGGTTGAAACCTTACAGAGGCCAAAGAGTTCATTTCTTTATGTTTATTATATTGATACTCCTACTTTTTCCTTCAAAGAAGCTTACATAATTCGCTGCCTCTCCATCTTATCCTCACAACAACCCTGTGAGGTAGCCTTGGCAGAGAGTCGGTGACTGATCCACAGTCACCCAGTGAGCTTTGTGATGGAGTGGGGAGTAGAATTTAGTAATGCTAGCAAATCCAAAGAGACAGGTGATTTTGCAGAATATTAAAAACACAAATACATACACTTGTTATGCAAAACATATTTTACTGTGTCTGGTCCCATTTTTCTTTGGAATATTTTGATCCAAGTAGCACACAGTATTTTTGACTTAAACTTTGCAAACAGTGGAAGAATTCACTGCTCTAAATCCTTAAATGGGAAAAAATGCAGAATTTAGAAGTTGTTTATGAGAAGTTTAGTGGATACATTCTTTCCCTCCTGCATTCTGGCTACTCCCTTTGCTTTGTTGTTTTTTGATCCACACCCTGGGATTACTCAGTCACTTCCACAGCTAAAATTAACTGCCTCTCTCTCTCTACTCCAGACAGAAAGGGCCTATCTAAGCTTTCGTAACATACTCCACAGCGTAGATAGAAATACTTGCTTTTCCCTCAAGTTAAGATAAATAGGCTAGCTTTTACTCTAGTTTAGGAAATACGCCGACACCAAATGCCTTGGAAAGTCTGTTCAGAGTTTCCATAACTCCTTAGGGGAGTGTGCGTTTGCTCTTTTATTCTCCAGTACCAGCCAGGGAGCACACTTAACAGCCACACTATTTAAGAAGCTTATGGAAACTTTGACCATTTTCTTTGTAGTGCCATTTAATTATTTTTAAGAAGTCTTGGCAAAAGTATAATCTTGAGGCCATTGAACTGGTAAAGATTTTATTAGAAGAACCTAGCTTTCAAAATGGAATTAGATGGTCCTGAGGCTGTGATGAAAAGCAATATTTATTGGACAAATGCTAATGATGTCAAAGGATATCAAATCTGGGCACATTTCATAATGTTTTAGAAACATAGCAATTCAGAAGGGGCCTTCTTGACCATCCAGTCTGACCCCTGGCTGCAGCTTACTCTGCTAATGTAATACCCAACAAGTGGATGTCCATTTTTTCCTTGAACACCCTCACTGATGGAGTCCCCACCACCTCCCGTAGAAGCTCATTCCATGTCCTAGAGGTTGTATCAGGAAGTACTTCATGACATCCAACCTGAAACCCAGTTTCTCCACTGCAAGGGAGAACAGGTCATGACACCACTGTGTGTACTGTGGTACTGTGGTGTACTGTGTGACACCACTTCGTATAGCTATATATCACGATAAGATCCCCCTCCCCCGAGTCTCCTCTTCTCCAGGCTGAAAAGACCTAGCTCCCTCGATTTCATCTGTCATCCCCCAAATCCAGCTACCATTCCTGTGACTGATCTGATTCTAACCTAATTATGTCTCTCTTATAATATGGAGCCCACAGTCGGACATAGTATTCCAGATGTGGACACACCAGTCTTATAGAATAGTGCCAATATCTCTCTTGATCTGGAAGCCACGCTTCTGGCTATACATCCAAGGGTGGCATTTGCCTTCTGCATCACCTGTTTAACCTGCTATCGACAAGTATCCTGAAATCTCTTTCACAGGTTCTGCTCTCCAGCCACTTGTCCCCTATCCTGTACCTATGGCACCTATACCTGAATCGCAAGTGCAAGACCTTGCACTTATTTGCATTGAAGGCCATTCTGTTGTCCCCTGCCCACTTACACAGTCTGTCCACATCTTTTTGCTGCCTAGATGTGGCCACTGCCCCCACTTTGCTATCGTCTGTGAATTTGGTCAGCAGACTGGTTACTCCCTCCTCCAGATCATTGATAAAAAGGTTGAAGAGTATCAGCTCCAGAATTGAGGCCTGGGGCACTCCACTTGTCACCAGCTCCCATCCTGATGATTCCCCACCGATAATCACCCTCTGCTTGAGGTCCATCAACCATGCCCTAATCCATTGGACAGTGCATCAGTCCCAAAGCTCATCAATTTTTCAACCAGGATACTGTGCGGCACCTTGTCAAAAGGCCCTGCTGAAATCCAGGTAAAGCACATCCACTGCATCCCCTCCATCTAGTCACCTTGAAACCTTGTCATAGAATTCCACAGGGTTCGTCTGGCAGGACCTTTTTGCAGAAGCCATGTTGCATGGCTGCCAACCTCCCTTCCCTATCTAGGGTTTCTAGAGCTCTCCTTATGAACTTTTCCATCATCTGTCCCAGAATGCACAGAAGACAAGCTGATCTGTAATTCCCTTAGTCTCCCCTGCTACCTTTTTTGAAGATTGGGACCACTGACACTACCCTCCAGTCCTCCAGTACGTCTCCTGATTTCCATGAGGCCTCAGAATTGAAGGCCAATGGATGCTAAAGTACCCCTGCCAATTTCTGAAGTACCCTTGGGTACAACCCTTCAGGAGCAGGTGCTTTTGTAACATTCAGGGCCCTGAGGAGCTCCTCAACTTCTAGGGGAGTGATTTCAATCTGTGCCCCCGTAATCCCAACCTCATTCGACCCCCCAGCTAGATTTCCCCAACCGGCTTTGGGGAGAATACAGTAGCAAAATAATCATTTAACATCTGTGTCTGTTCCGTTACATTAGTTACCAGATCCCCTCCTGCACTTTTAAGTGGCCCCATTGCCTGTCTCCCCTTCCTTTTATTAATTACATAAAAATAGATGCCCTTTTTGTTGCTCTTGACACTCTTTCCAAGTCTCAGCTCATAATCAGCTTTCACCTTGCGAAGAATCCTTCTGCCTCAAGCCACCTCTTCTTGGTATACCTTTTGCCCACTTGCCCCAGTGTCCATTTCTTGTGGGGGTTCTTCTAATTTCTCTTGCCACCTCTCTTCTTATCCACAATATTTGCTAATTAGTGGTATAGTTAAGGCTTGCCCCTCCAAGACCTCTGTTTTTAGTGCCATGCACCCCTCCTGAACTCCCTTGCCTTCCACCATCCTCTCCCAGGAGACATCTCCTAGCCGCCTGGCCTTCAGTTGACTAAAGTTGGCCCTTGTGAAGTCCCATCTTCTAGTACTTGACCTACTGCTGATCCCTATTCTCCTGATCTTGAAGCATAGGATGGAGTGGTCACTCGCATCCAGAATTTTCCTAATCTGCACATCATTCACAGGATCTTCCCTGTTGGTCAAAACCAAGTCTGGGATGTTTCCTCCTTGTTGTCTCCTGAACTCTCTGAGTGAAAACCCCTCCCCGCATAGCTACTAGGAAGTGATGGGACCTAGTCACTTCCACCACTGAGTGCGTCTCCCAACTAATACCAGGGAGGTTGAAATCTCCCCTTATAACCATGTCCCTCTCCTTCACTTCCAATTTCCTCTATCAGAACATTGTCCAGGACCTCGAGTTCACCCAGTGGTCAATATCGTATTCCCCACTGTCAGGTCCCTTCCACCATCATGTTTCCTTGATCCCCTCCTATTCCCAGGAGAGCCTCAAGCTCTTCCTGCTTGTTTTATTTGCTCCTAGTGTTGGTGTGCATGCATTTCAGCTCTTTCTTGCCAGTCCACGGGGTGCAGGATGTGACCTCCTCATGGACTGGCAGGAAATCCCCCACAGACCAGCGCTGACCTGTGGACCAGTGGTTGGAACCCTCCTCTAGACCCTTCACCTTCTCCTGAAGGAGGGACACCAACTTGCACTTAGTGCAAGTGTACATCCTGGCTCCTCCTGGGAGAAGTAGGTGAACATGACACAGGTGCCACAGGTGACTGCAACACCTGTCACTACCTTCTCCTGGTGTGCCATAGGCCACCCCTCAGTGATCCTTATATCTGCTCCCCCTGCTGGCTTGTCTTGCCTACCCGACCCCTGCTTGAGGCTGGATACCCTGTTCCCTCAGGGAAGTCTGTGTCCCCTGGGGAAGAGAGTCCCTGAGCAACCTGGGCCACAACTAAGGGATGCAGACAAGGGACCGTGCCCTTGTTGCATCCGCCTTAGCGCATTGCCAGTCGGTGCCACGCCGTTGGCTGTTCTAGGCCTAAAGTAGGCCTCGTGGGCAGCCTTGCGCCCAGCCCTGCCCCTCCCGCTTTGCCAGGAGTCTGCTGGGTCTACGTTGACACAGCGTGCCTTCCAGCTCCTACCTTTCCTTCCCTGGGTCCCTTGCTGCTCTTCTGCACTTTTCTTCGATGCAAACTGGCCTTCCTTGGGCTAGAAGGAAATGCATGTCTAGTTAAGTCTTCTGGTCAAAATGCTTGGGTAGCTTATTCTTTTTTTATGTGTATTGATTCATCCGTTGCATTTAGTAGATATATCAGCCAAGCAGAAAGCGTGTCAAAATATTCGAATGAATCTGAATTCAAGTTACTTTTTCCTACAGTTTTTTCCTATGCTTAAATATTAACTTACGTTTGTCTTTTTAAAGCAACAGTTGTGCTTTACTTTATATAATTGTATGAGGCTGCAATGCTGCTGTGATAGAGGCTGAGCATTCACTTCCTCTCCTGACTCCCAGGCAACTGGTGGAGGATATGAAAGTGATGATGCCTATCCCAATGCTGAGCTGTTCTTCCTTGACATCCATAATATCCACGTCATGCGGGAATCCTTGAAAAAGCTGAAGGACATTGTTTATCCTCACGTAGAAGAATCTCACTGGTTGTCTAGCCTGGAGTCAACTCACTGGCTTGAACATATCAAGGTATGGCTTGAAGCCGGTGGCATTGGCCTGGTTTCACAATCCATAACTGGATTACAGTCTTAGTTACTTAAGTAAAATTGCCTGTCAGAAGTCTTGGGGTTATTCTGACACACATAGTTCTTGGTTGCTTATTCTTCCTCTCCATCAGCTTGTCTTAACAGGTGCCATTCAAGTAGCAGACAAAGTGTCCTCTGGAAAGAGTTCAGTCTTAGTCCACTGCAGTGACGGTTGGGACCGTACAGCTCAGCTGACCTCCCTAGCTATGTTGATGTTGGATAGTTACTACCGAACAATTGAGGGATTTGAAGTCTTAGTCCAGAAAGAATGGATAAGCTTTGGACACAAGTTTGCTTCGGTAAGCATGAATAAAAACTGTGCTGAAGAATTAACACCATCACTTCTCTGCTTCAGTTCTCTTTTCTCTAACGGATGAGACCTCCTTGGCTTATCTATAGGGGAGTTTGTAAATGCTACTGGGAGAATTTATGTGACGTGTTTAGAACACACAAACATGTGATTTAACTGCTAAGTATTCTGTTTCTAGAGTTAATTGTTGGTGAGAGTTGTGAGGCTTTTTCCCTGTCTAAAGTTGCATAGGGTTGTCCCTTTTAAATTTGCCTCTGATCAGGAGCAATCACAATGCCTTCCCAGAATTGTGCCTTGTGAAGGAGCAAAGCTCACCATCAGAGATGGACTGTTTCCTGATAGGTACACCATTTGGTCATGTTTGGAGGTGAATATTCCTGTAAAGTGGATGCATGTTAAATTAGGCAGAATTCAAGGCACATCTCTGAGAGAAATTAACTCAAAGTGCTGCTACTTTGGACCAGCTCAGAAGATGGCTGAAGGTCTGCTGTGACCCATTGCACAGAGATACACACTTTCTGGTTCTGCTAGCCACATGTTCCTGTCAGGGTGGAACCCCTGCATAACCTGCTCTTTTAGAAATCAATGATAGGACTACATAATGGAGACATCATTTCCTCCGGGTGGCAAGCCCATCCACACACTTCTGAAGCGGATGTTCATTTATTTCCCAGCTCTGCTGTCAACTAGAAAATCCCCAGTTTCAATTTCCTCTCAGTTGTGAACTTGCCCAGCCAGAGCGGACCTTCAGCTATTGTCAGCCATCTGTAATATGAGGATAATATCGTCAACTTAGCACGTAGAGTGTTCTTAAGCATTACTGGCGCGTGTATCGAATTCTCTGAACCACTGATAGTATATGCTGCATAATGGAAGGCAACCATCAGGGTCATAGCGTAATTTTATGGCACATGCCTTGACGTTCCTATGCATTGAATTGTGAGCTCTCTTTGGGAGCCTGTGCCTAAATGTATTTTGTAGGCTGACTGATAGGAGACTGGATACACCAGAGTTGCTCTGGCACTTATTTGAATTACAGGCTCACAGTCTGTACTCATAAGTCACTCCTCCAGCAATGTGTTGGTTGTGACATTTTACAGAAACTTTTGAGATGGCATTTCTCTATGTACAACATGGCCTGGAAAAGCATTAGCTCTCCTCTGACTCTTCTTAAATTTTAAGATTCTTGCCATATCCCTCTAGCTTTAGAATATGAAAAGAATAAAACTTATGGTAAATAGGAGGAGGATTAAATCCACATTTGTAAGAGCTGGACTGTTGCACTACATTTGTTGATTTAACATTGATCTAAAGAATAGTGTTTTGTGTCTCACTATCATGTGCATAAACATGATTTATCTGAGTTAGTTTCCCATTCGGCCATTAACATGAATTTGGACCATCAAAGTTAACTGTGTTCTTGAGCAGATTTTCCCAGACCAAGGAGATGTGGCTTTTAAATCTTTGCCGTAAGCAAAACCACATTGCTGTATAGGCACATAACCGAAAATTTGGCAGCTGTTTCAGTAATAAACTATTATACCCTTTGAAAGCAGCTCCAAGTCCATTTTAAAGATCTCTGCTCTTGACATCTAGTTTCAAGTTGTTAGGAACTGGGGTTGGCTTTGGAGATGTTCTATTTAATTAATGAAAGTTGATGCTTTAGCAGTATTTCATTCAATTTTTATAAAATGGGGATTTGTGGGGGTGGTTGTGGGAAAGTTGTAGAATAGGAGTGTTTCTGTAAGAATTGTTAATAACTTTCTTGTATTTCATATTACTATTTTATTTATGATCTACAAATTGTAAATTGTGGAATTCCTTTTCCCAACGGGAATTGGATCACCATTATCTGATAAAGTTTCTTGAACTGTTAAACTAGGAGAAAAAGCTATAGATAGAGGACATAATCCAGTCAACTTTGCCTTGAAATTAGCTGAAAAGCTGAAAATTAGCTGGCTTTTGCTAGAGAAATTCAAGGACATTTCAGCCAAAATGGAGCACCTATGAAGTCCTGTTTATTATGTTTTTGGGTGACAATGCCTTGCTGTAATACATATTCTGTGGCTTGAGGAAAGAAGGGGGACCATAACTTGGGCTATATTTTCTTAATCCATTAAGGAATATCCTGTAAATACCTACATTTGCTGTATTACCATCTTTTGGACTCTACACACACACACACACACACACACACACACACACACACACACACAGAGTTTGGTACATCTTTACTCATTAAGATTTTCTCTCGGCTCCATTCAGTAAAAGGGGATTAAAATTCATTCTTAAAGTTCTGTGGAAAGGTCAGTAATTCCAAAGTCAGAGTTAAGTGGGATTTGTGTGATTTTCATTTCAGCGAATTGGTCATGGAGACAAAAATCACGCCGATGCTGACAGGTCCCCCATCTTCCTCCAGTTCATTGACTGTGTGTGGCAGATGTCTAAACAAGTAAGATCTGTTCCCAAATGACAGTATAGTGAGAAATGTAATTCTGCTTACTTCCCTTTGGTTTTACCTATGTAAATTGTTACGAGGTTGTCTTCTCAGTAATGCACTCATTCTGCAGAGCTATAAATGCGTGCTAGAAAAACTTAAGTTGTCTTTAGCCTGTTCCCAGGCTGCTTAGCTCAACTTGGGAATTTTCACTGCCCATAAACTGGTTTGGGAACTTCACTTATCTTTAGAGGCTCTTCTTGCCATCCCGCCAGAAGATTGGGTACTGGAGAGGTCTTTCTGATGGTGGCATCCAGACTAAGGAATAACCTCCCCAGGGAGCTGGGTATGAATTTTGCCTGCTTTCTTAAGACTGTTGGTCAAAGGCTTTTCTAAGACTTCTCATTTCTATTCTTAGTTTCTTGGTTTCTTTTTATACTGCTTTTTGCTGCATTGTGTTTTATTGTTGTAGTAGTTTATACAACCTGGTGTTCTTCATCATGGTCTCTGTGCATCACACATATACAGGTGCTGTGCCTGTGCAGTGCCTCTTGTTGGGAAGTTTGGGGTTTTCAAATATAATATTGAAGCAACACTTGAGAATGCATTGGAGAAATGGACAGAAAACAAATAGTAATTCATTTTGGTTCTATTCTAATTACTTTTCCCCTGTGACATGTTAATTTTAATAGAGCTCTAAAATTTGTTGTCTTTGCATCCAGTTTCCAACGGCTTTTGAATTCAATGAACAGTTTTTGATTGCAATTCTGGATCACTTGTATAGCTGCCGGTTTGGTACTTTCTTGTACAGCTCCGATGCTGTAAGAGAAAAAGAGGTAAGTTAGTGAAGTGACTTGCAACATGAAACCTGCATGTCTTTAATAAGTTACTTTAAAATCACATGTTGTGAATAGCTGGATCTGGTAGCAGAAGTGTTCGGATGAAATAAAATGGATGTTAGACTGCTAGCAAAAAGCGGGTTCAACCAAGATGGCTGTGGTCTCCCATTTCAGAGGCAGTATGTCTCTCAGTCCTTCTGACTGAAGAACACAAGCGGAAGAGGGCCATCGTGCTGCTGTCTAGCTGGTGGGCCTCCCACAGGCATCTGCTCAGTCGCAGTAGGAACAGGATGCTGGACTAGATCTTTCTTTGTTCTGATCCACATTTAAGAATAAGAAGATGCATTTTAAAGAAGGCACACGTATCCACACATACATAATGGCTATGTGGAATGCAGAAGTGCATGGTTGCCAAATTCAGTACCTGAAACTGATACTGACAGTTTCATTTTCTTTACAGAAACTGAGTGAGAAAACATTGTCCCTGTGGTCTCTGATCAACAGTGCAAAATCGAAGTATACAAACCCCTTTTACTCAAAAGAATTGAATCGTGCTCTTTATCCTGTAGCAAGCATGCGACACTTGGAGCTTTGGGTAAATTATTATATTCGGTGGAACCCAAGGATTAGGCAACAGGTAAGCTTTTTCTTTTAGGGATTTTTTGGAAGGCTAATGTCTTGTTTGTGGCACTTTAATTGATAGGTTCAGAAAACGTTTTTGCAACCAGCTTTCTGTGAAAATACGAAGCTGCTTCTACGCAGTTAGGCCATCTAGCCCAGCAATCTCTTTTCTGAGTGGCAACAGCTCTCCAGGGACCTTGGAACGAATTTCCAAGGCTGGAGCCCTGATTCTGAATTGACCTGTGTAGAAGCCATAGCACTGTTAAGGTATAACTAATTCAGAGCAGTCAAGCAACCCAAGTGAGGCAGGTGCATACAGTTTTAAAACAGCTTCTTTAACTGCTCACCAGATTACTAAAAACAAAAGTTTTCTTGCCTCTAAATGGTAAATCAGGTGGATTCAGCAGTTCAATGGGGAAGCACTGCATGATTTACTATTATCCTGCCCATCCAGACAGAGACCCTTCTGCAACTGCTTACACGTGATAAATACAAAATATATTGACTCAATTGCATTAAATGATACGACACTTATCTACGTATACACTCCCTTCCTTTTAGCCACGCTTTTTAAGCACATGCCACATGGAGTGCACATACCCCTCACCAGTTCCCTTGTTCTTTTCATCTGACATGTGTGCAGGAACATACCAAGACTGCAAGCTCGCTGAAATGCTAGGAAGCTTGGGCTCAGAACTCGTTGTGCAACCACAGCCCCAACTGCACTTCAGCTGCTGTTACACACTCATTATGGCATGTCGGGGCCTGGCTCTGACAAGGTCAGGCACGGAGAGAGGAGATGGGGTGGAACCAGCCTGCAGTTGCTGCTTCCTTCGGCCATCCTTTGTCCCCTGTGCAGCACTCGTGGAAAAGGGGGAAATGGTTGGGGCGGTGAGGCAGGAATGGTTGCCTCTTCGAACAAGATCGGCATTCTGCTCTCTCATGTTGTAAGGCTTCATCGCCTTCTGTGCCTTTCCACAGAGTTTCTGGGAAACAGCTAATGGATCTGTTTGCCTGAA
Source organism: Varanus komodoensis (assembly GCF_004798865.1). Lineage (NCBI taxonomy): Eukaryota > Metazoa > Chordata > Lepidosauria > Squamata > Varanidae > Varanus > Varanus komodoensis. The sequence goes on from NW_025335549.1 coordinate 2,445,347, forward strand.
GCTGCAGTAACATAAAGAGAGCAGCATTCTTTAATGGAAAATTACACTGTGTAAGCTGTGGATTAATTAATTTTATTCTGACCAGAAAACCTGCAAGTTTGATTTAAAAAGCACAGCTTTTTCTGAGCTGAGATAAAGCTAGCAGGTTTAGTTTTACTTGTGACACTGGGTAACTGCGAGTTTATGGTTTGCTCATAAATTCTCTGTGGTGTCCTGGGGAAGTTACAATGATCTAACAACTGGATTCCAAATCATGCTCAATTTCTGGATGATGGAGATCTGAGGACTTCGCTCTTGACCAAGACTGTGTTAGCCTATGTAAAACACTGTGTTGGCATGAAGCACCACACAGCTAACCAGCATCCTTTTTTTTTCATCCCACCATTTGCAAATAATCTTGAAAAAATAACTGTACACAGCTGCTGACATGGGCAGAGCCTCTGGCCCAGAAAGAGGGACACCAAGCATGTTCCTTGCAACCGTGGACTGTGGTAGAGTGAGTAACTCTCACAGAACGCTTGACAGCCTGGTTTGGATACAACAGAAGCCCCAAGTCAGGGGTTAAATATACAAAGTGCTGCGAGGCGCACATGGCGACTCACTTTGGTGTGAATAACCCATGGAGGAAGGTTTTGATGGTGCAGACCAACCCATTACTGGAGCAAAGGAACTTCTGTACAAGTCACTGATGAATCTCTCCTTTGCACTTCAAACGTGCCTGAAAGGGGGAACTCGCTTTCTCACATCTGGTACTCACAGATCTTATTCTTTGGGGAAGTTGTGATTTCCTGCTGTAGACATTAAAGCAGAAGCAAGAAAGCAAATGTAGGAAAACTTGCATCTCTGCTTCTCTGAGACAATTTGGGAAGCCAGACATGCCCACACTTACTTGGAAGTAAGTGCCATGGAAGTGGGTTCGGGTTCAGGGAATTGGAGAACTATAGTGACAGGTGAATAATCTCTTCTCTGCCTCACTGTTGAATCCCCACGGTTGCCATTCAAGCGTTTTACATGTTTGTTTGCTGGTTAACTGCTGTTTCAGTGTTGATCCACTGAACAGAAAAAGATGGTACATGCTTGGCTTTTCTTATCCTCAAGATTTGGTAGAACAGCTGGGAGCAAATAGAGAAAAGAGCTTCTGTGTTTGACAAACACAGTCTTTATCAGCAGACCACTAGAAAGGAGCTGCTGTCTTCAGGCAGTGCTTTTCTGTAGTGTGTCTCTGATAGTTTACTGCACTCTAGGGGCTGGAAGAAAGCCAGGCTCTATTCTGTATGGCTTTCAGAGCTGCAGTCACAGAAAAGCTCATAGGTTTCTTTTGAAAATCTGCGAAGTGAAAGTACAAATTCGTTTCCTGGAAGATCTGTGCAAAGTTATTTGTTTTTATCCACAGGCCGTAATAAAGTTTCAGATAAACACTAATATTACAATTGGAAAAAATACATGTTGTACAATAGGTGGTACAGTGCAACTCAAGGGAAATGATAGTTCAGTCTTCCTCGCTGTAGTTGTCAACGAAGACAGACGATGTGCCTGATCGTTTTCATGTCCTCCTTGGCTTGATGACAAGCAGATCAAAGGAATGGGTGGGAGAAGAGTTATGCTGGACTCTGGCTGTTGCTTAAGAGACTTGTGGCAGATGGGCACCAGGGAAGCAAGAATCTTTCGATATGGAAATGGTCTCATCCTTAGAGAAAATTGCTACACTCTAGAGCACAAAGAGTTCATAGTCAACTGTCAAAACTCTAGTTCTCTTACAAGCCTCCCCCTCCTCTGTTTTTTCATCTTCTTTACAAAGCTTCCATTTTTTTTCCCCACAGAGGCAAATGCATTCATTTGGGGCACAAAAAAGGGAGGGGTGAACCACTGGCAGCCTGGGCACCTCCATGGGGCTGTCACTGGGTGGCAAAAGAGAGTTGGCAAAAGTGATCTCTGAAGGAAAAGGAAGTGTGACAGGGTGGAGGAAAGCCTCAGTAAGCCAAAATGGTTCCCAATTGGAGCAGAGAGTGTGGCTTGACTTGCAAAGCTTTCTGGGATGCTGGTTGGCAGAGGGGGCTGGCAATCTACAGTAAGCCCAGTTATCTCTCGGACTCACCTTGGGTGGTTCTCCCAACAGCGTCCAATTTATTGCCAAGGAAGATTGGCATGAGGTTAAACAACCCGCAGTTTATTTCATAGGTTAAATAATTAACCCATAGTTTTTGGGATTTACACATCATGAATCTGGTTGGGGTGATTGGAGGCCCCAATCCAGTCTTGCTAGCAAGATGGGTTAATCAAGAAACTGTTCCTTCTGGACAGTGGAGAACTAGGAAGGTTGTGTTTATTTTAAGACCGCATGTGGTCAACATGACAGCTGTCTGCACATATGGACTTAAAGATGAAGGCTTTTATTAATCTATTTAAAAATTAAAAGATTATGGTGGGTCTTCAGTATAGGATCAACATAATGCATTTTAAATGTTTAATTATGTCTAGCAGCCAAACCCAGTTGAACAGCGTTACATGGAGCTACTAGCACTGCGTGATGACTACGTGAGGAGGCTAGAAGAACTGCAGATCAAAAACAATCCGAAACTTTCCAATTCCTCCTCCTCCTCGTCTTCCTCACAGATGATGTCGCATGTGCAAACTCACTTTTGAAGGAGACTGGTTTGATTTTTTCTTTGAACATTTTCATCATAAGTGGTGCTTATTCTAATGAATTGAACATGAGGAAAATATTTGATGCCTTATGTAAAGCTTCTTGCTGAATCTGACTGTATAGGAGAGGAATTGAATACAAGCAAGCTTTTATAAAATGGATTTATGTGCCTTTCAGAAATGTTTGGCTGGGAACGTGTTATCCAACTAGTAATTACAATATTTTTAATGGTTCTTTTTCTTCTGCAGCATCCAAATATATTTAACTAATGCTTTCAATAATAACCATCAACCATTTAGAATAGTATAGATGGATTTGCATCGATAGGCTCTGCCTTGCTCAGACTTAAAAATCATACTTAAGTTCATACAGTGAGCAGAGTGCCAGCCCATGCCAGTAAGGACTTTGCTGAGTCATACACAGAAAGCTTTGGAAAAGGAGGCAAGAGGTAGAGTTGTTGGAAGACACATGCTCCTCAGGAGCCATTACTATGTAAATTACACTTTATATAATTTCTTGCACATAAATTATTGCAATGGTAGCAAGTAAGCTATCACAACTGAAATTTCCTAAAAATAAATAAATGTGCCTGTTCTGAGTGACAGCCTTATCTCCAAAGTAGATTAATGGTCTTTTCTTGAGATGGAATATAATGGGCCTGCATGTAACATGTTCCCTTAACAGATTTGTCTTTTATCAAATATATTAAAACAATTTACAGAAAATACTGTGTGCACTGAAGAGAATTAAATTTTGCAGATCATTTGGTTTGCTGTCGTCGTGTCAACCTTCTGTTAAATTTTATAATTTGTTCCTTTCAGGAATCTTTTAAAAATTTAATATTACAAGCACTTGTAAAGTCAGCACAAACCTTGCAACTTGATATTTTAATTCATATGTTGCTTAGGATATAATGTTTTTAAGTGGTATTTGGTCAGCTCAGAACAACTTAAAGCATAGGATTTGTGAAGGATTGTTTGTAGCTAACATGACTTGTTTTAAAAGTATTTGACTCTTTGAGGCTGTTTGTCTACCATTTGTAAATTATTGTATGTTTAAGTTTTGATCTATAAAATATAAGGTGACAAGGATATTGTAGGATCATGTGTAAATTATGTTGAAGTGTATGAAATAATCTTTTTTGTAAAGTGTAAATATTTTGGGTTCTAAAGTTTAAAGTCAAAGTCCATAAATATTATAAATTTCTTAGTTTTAGAGGACATTGGAATATTTTAGAAATAGTATATTTTCATTACAAGAGAAATGGAGCACATTAATACAATAAATAGTATACTAAGAAATTTGCACTACTTCTTCAGGGATAGACTGAAGTACTAGTAAGTTCAGCTCGCTAACGCATGATTTATTTCCACTTGCTACCCATCCTCTAAATTTCACTCTCTTGTGATCCTTTATCTTCTGTATTTCATTGTACATAGATGGCTTATTTCCCTCAAGGAAAAGTAATCTGAGAAATGAAATGCATAACTTGAATTACAAGGAGACTCATTCTAAATGGAAGAGTATAAATCTCCACAACTGAAAACTATGCAGACTTTAATGTAATTGCCTTTTGTTTGCTTGCAAGTTATTAACATCTCATTTTTCATTGCAACTGTACAACATTTTGCTGGTTGTATATCCAAAAAAGTGTGTGTTTCATTTTGTCTTGTGTGGATGAATTGATACTTCGCTTGTTTTTCCTATGTAAAACACTACACATTCAACTGTTCTGTTTTTTTGGGGGTGGTGGGCAGAAGTAATGTAAAACAGATCTAAATACTTTTGCCTTGTTACGTACAGACTGTCGGTTATGTAGTTATCTACAGGGCCACCTACAGACACAGGTGATGCTGTGTCTTGGTTGGTAGAACTTAATGATCTTTGGAAAAGTGTAACTTGGTGAAAGATCACTTGATTTTTTTAAAAAACAAACACCTGCTTAAGTCATATGAAATAAAAAGATGAACACATACATGCCTCTTGCTTGGTAACTTACAGTCCAGTTCTTCTGGTTGTTTGGAAATAGGCCCCATGGGTTTCACCCAGACCTACTCCCAAGTAAGTATGCACAACTCTGCAGCCATGATGTAAAAAGCCTGTATAATTCAACGGTACTACGGAGACCTCATCCCGTTGTAAAGTCATTGTGGAGTAGGTTCAGTTTACTGAAGGACCTGTTATACAGCAGCTTATAAAACCAATGCTCTGCTTCAGGATTTGCTGCTTTCCCTTTGTGTATCTCCTAGCTTTCCTTATGTAGTCATCCCTGATGGCTTACAGTTCGTTAAAAATCAGGCGATACTTACGGTAAAACTTGATGCTCTTGAGAAAGGGATTCCTCATCTTGCTGTTTTGCAAACATCCTCTAAAGCCGTTATTTATCTGTCAGTGAGCTACTGTTAGACTCTGATGGGTGTTTTGATTACCACTCAAATATTGCCTTGCAATTCGTACTTTTAGAGCTAGGCTTACAGCTACCTTACAAAGAAACCCAACACTTTTTCTTGTAATGTTAATAGGCACACCGACATGTAATTTCAACTATTATTTTGATGTTGCTGCTGAAAATAGTAATTATTACTATTATTAAAAGTAGTAGTAATCATATTTATTATACTGGTCACTCCCAATTTGGTAAGCTGTTTACATCAGAGAGTACAGGTGCTATTACAAGATACGCTAAGAAAGGGTCATATGAGATGGGTTTCTAAGTGCCTAAATTTATTCCTAAGATGCAGCCCTCCCCAACCATACATTAAAATCAGCACATGTGACTAGTCGCTTGCATGTATTGCGTTTCATGAACTTCTAGCATATCAGTTTCCTTTCAAGACTCTGCCACACAAAGATGTTGCAGACAGTAATGTTTTTATGAACAATGCTAGTGAGGAGAACATTACTAGATGCTGTATTTTTATTCTGTGCCCAGATACAATAGCATGGTGTGGGCTACCGTCAGCTTGACTCTGGGAGATACTTGAGGCCCTGAAAACCACAAGAAGACGGTGTTTTTTTCTCCTGCTCTGGTCACCTGCCAGTCCAAATGGGTGGTGGGGGGAAGAGAGAAATGATTCTTTCTTCAGGACTGTTTCTCTTGCCCACCTCTAACTTTTGTTTTAGTGCAGTACTGAATTAGGCCCCTTGTCACTTGTTAGCTTAGAAAACATGACTTCTTCCTTCACCCCATGCCCCTTCCTTCTAAAACGCAGCCTGTAGTGGCCACAACCTAAAAGCAATATGGTCTGGCTTGCTCATTAGCAAGGTATTGATTAAACCCCATACAATCAATTGACACTTGGTCCATTTGAAGGCATGCTTGGACAGAAAGGAAGACCTGCATGCAGGCTGAGGAATCCTGGGTGTTCGAGCAGTTCTCTTCTTTCTAAACATGCACAATAATTGCACCCTCCGGAATTAACACCTTTTCCCCCTGCTTCTGTGTTTTCTACGGTGTACTTTAGCTAATTTTGAGCTGCCTTCAGCATCATGCTATGCAATGGAAAGGCATTGTATAAATGGATTAAATACTTTGGTCTGATTTTCCTGAAAGGACTTATAACTGATGGTATGCTAGCTAATGAGCAGTTATTGGTGTATACTGGTGCAATGGGCCACATGAGTGCAAGCTGTGTTTTTGAGCCCATACTGTCCTGTGAAGTTGGGGAAGTGCAGAGGAGTGACAGGAAAGGCCATTTCCTCATCACAATTCATATTTATTGTGGTGATGAAAGCTGTTGCCTGATTAAAGAAACCTCTTAATAAAATTTGTTGTAAACCCATTAAATCTGTGATCTCTCACTTAAGTCAGGATGGTTTTGAAGAAAGTATTTCAGTTTGTTGTGTCTGTTGCAGCAAGCATCCCCTTAGAGGCATCCTGCCCTCCATGAGAATGAGTTTTGTCTACAGATTATTGGGGGGGGGGGTGAGTTACTATATTAAACCTTTATTTTTCCTTGTTTGTGCATGACATCTGTACTTTACAAGTCGTTCGAAGCAGCTGGTTCTCCCAACTACCTTAGAGCTGCACTGAGAGAGAGGCTGGTCTACACCTACCTCCTAAATAGAATATATTCTTTATCAAGAGGCAATCTGCCCATGCACCCCAGCCGCAGGGGAACATGGACAGGAGGGCAACTTGTGATCCTCCTGCCCTGCTTGTTTCTTGTGGGCAGCTGGCTGGCCTCTCTAGGGGCAAAGGGCTGCATTCAATGGCCCCTTGCTCTGATGCAGCAGCGCTGCTTGCCGCCACCTGCTTACTTCAGAGTAACGGTGCAGCCCGGCTCGCTACAGGTGTCCAAGGAAGCTCCCTTTCAACTGCTCGGCGCTGATGCACGGATGCTAGTCCTCATGGTGCCGCGCCTCCTCCAGAAAAGGAGGCAGCGCGCACGGGCACCCCCGCTGCTGGGGAACATGGGCAGGAGGGCCGGAGCGGGCCGAGCCCCCGCCGGGCGCTTCAGGGCGGACCGGCGGCGGCGGCCGAGGCCGCCTCCCGTGCGCGCAGGCCGCGCTTGGCTCCGCCCGGCCCGGCCCTCTTCCTCCGAGGGCGCCGCCGCCGCCACCGCCGCCGCTGCTCCTGCGCGGCCGCGGAGGCCGCTGGGAAGGGAATGGGTCCGTCCTCTCAGACTTAGATCGGAAGAGCGTCGTGTACAGCTGCTGCCGGCAGGGACGCCGCCGGGCCGGGCGGAGCCA
>NW_025335549.1:2452782-2504919 GCF_004798865.1 Varanus komodoensis
CGGCGCCGGCTCGCTGCGCAGACCCACCCGCCTGGCCTCGGCGGCGGCGGCGGCGGCGGGCTCCGGCGCGGGTGGCGGGACGAGCGCCGCCGGGTCGCGGCAGCCGAGCGTGGAAGCGCTGGACAGGTGAGGGCCGGGCGGGGGCCGGAGAGCCGCCCGGGCGCCCCCCACGCCGCGTGGCCCCTTCGCCCACCCTGAGCGGCGCCCGCCGAGGCTTCCGCCCACACCGCTCCCCGGTGCTGGGGTGGCGGGGCTCGGCGTCCCCCGCTTCTGGGAGCCTGCCTTCGTTATGCCCAGGGCGGGGGAACGCGTGTCTCTTCCCCGCCAGGTGTTGTGGGACTGCAGCTCCCATCAGGCACAGCCAGTGATGAGAGGCGATGGGATTGACAGGCCCCGGCACCTGGAGGGCACCTGCGCTCCCCGCCCCTGCTAGTCACCCCGGGGATGTGTCAGGCAGGCGGGCAGGCTCAGCAGTGCCCGTATGAATGGGGGATGCCTCTGTTGGACACCTGGGCCCATCATGTCGCGTGAATGTGCTGTGCATACTTAGGAGAGTATGCTTAGGATGCAAAGAGGCAAAGTAGGTGAGCCTGAGCTCACCTGGAAGCGCTTCCTCCTGTTGAAGTGCTGCCCCTGAGCAGCTGCCCTTCCTTTCAGTGCTGCCTCTCCATGCCCCAGTTTCTGAGGGATGTGTGCATGATGCATATCTACCCTGTGCATTTGAGAGAGAGAGAGGCGTACAAGCGTTAAAGTTGCGGATGGGGCCTGTGCTGGCCAGTTTCCTGCTGCAACTGTATGTTTGTGAAAGCGCATCATGTAGCCCCGGTTGTTAATTATAATGATGGCAAGGCTAAAAGGCAATGTTTAATGGTGTGTTGTGTAGGAGAATATGCAGATGCGATTGTGCTGTGTGTAATATTACTCTGCAGAAAGGTTTTGCTCTGCCAGGTGGCTGGTGTTCCACAGAACAGTCCCAAATATGAGATCCACATTCACACTAATACAAACAGCTTACTAAGACTTGCAACAGGTGTGTTACTAAGCTCCCAAAGGTTACAGTTTGCTATCGTGCATTTGATTCAAAGGCAAATCAGAGTAGTAATAAAAAGCAGGCTAGAAGCACAGCGGATGAGCAAAAGAGAAACAGAGTACTGTGTTCTTTTGCAGCCCACACAGTCTTTCTCCTGGCCATGGGGGAAAGTGTGCATTTCTTCCTCAGCAGGTACAGAAACTGTGTGACATGGTGAAGGGGAGGACAGACTGCTTTGTCTCTCTTGTGCAAGTCTGCTCATTTGTCTGGAGGGGAATTCATTGTGCTTGAATTCTTGGCCTCTTGCTTAACGCATGTATCAGGTGCCACTGAGTATCAACGTATTAATGGCATATGATACCAACTGGTAAAACCCAGTTATTGCAGACTGAGCTCATGCCCCAGACATTGCCTTTCATAATGAACCTACTTGGTGGCCTTTGAGAGTTACGGTGTTGGGAGCATAGCACTAACCATCCAAGGTACTTACAAGATTATGAGATTATTTATTTGATTTATATACCACTTTTTTCCTTTTTAAGGCACTCAAAGTTGCTTACATTGTTCTCCTGCTGCTTTCAATCTTTTCAGTAATGAAATGATTATTGAAATAATGCAGTCATCAAATCATTGAAATAATTCAGTAGACAAAAATTATGACTGAAAAGCAGTTTGAATACTAGTTTTGGTGTTGTTTCATAAATGTTATAAACAGTTTAAGCATTAAAAACACACAGCACTAGCACTCGGAAATGAGTTTAAAGTAATATTAGGATGATGCAGGAACAAAGTAGAAGGGACATACCTAAACGGGAGTTAAAGGATGCCTGTAATCTTACTTGTTAACTGGTGCCAGCTGATAGACTTACATAACTTAAAATTGTGCTTTTGACCCTCCCGTAATATGTTCTTCTACTAACTGTTATTGCAGTTGCAGCCCACTTTTCCTTCGAGGTGGCTTCCATGGTTCTGGCCCCAGTATTCTTATTCTCACAATACCTTTTTGAGTTGGATTTGGCTGAGAAAGATGGTGGCCAGCTGTAAAAAGATTTGGGCTTCTGCATCCTTAACAGTTGTGTGGAAGAGGGAAGAACAAATGACTGAAAATCACCCTTCTGTACAACTGCGAGAGGTACAGGGGCCCAGTGTTATTTGCAGCTGGCCACCCTACTGAGTGTGTGTGACTGGGCTAAAACCCCCCCAGTGAATTTCACTCACAGGTGAGTGGAGGTCAGAACTACCGTGACACTCAGCATCAGATTAGATCTCTTCTCCTCTTTTCACTGTTGCTGTGTGCCTGCAAGTCATCTCCAACTTATGGTGACCCTAGGAATGAAAGTCCTCTAGAATGTCCCATCTATGACATCCCTGCTTAGCTGTTCTAAATTTAAGGCTGTGGCTTCCTTTGTGGAGTCAGTCCATCTCTTATTTGGTCTTCCCTTTCTTCTTCTGACTTTGACGTTCACGATTGTCCTCTCCCATGAGTCTTGCATTCATATGATGTGCCCAAAGTACGACAGCCTCAGTTTTGACATTTTTGCTTCTGGAGAAAGTCCTGACCTGATTGATTGTATGACCCACTTTAGCAAATCTTTCTGTTCACCCAGGGTATTTGCAAAGCTGGTGAGGGTAGTTCATATTCCATAGATAATATACTGTTGAAAACATCTTGTTTGTCTCTTCCTGCATCTCTTTAAAGATTTCACTGTTTGTTATTGATTGCAGTGTGGCTCAAGTTCCCATTTCGCCTTCCAGAATCTGGCACTTTTCTTAGATTTTGATGCCAGACCTCTCTGGCTGATTCAGGAAATAGCTTTCATGTTTTTCTGGAGAGTTTAGACATTCCTCAAGAAAAAGCCTCCTGCTAACACTTGAGAATACTTAGTAGGTCATCCAGTTTAAATTCCGAGACTTACTGTTCTTAAATACCATATTGGTCTGTAAGCTATTTTTTTGTGAATTTCCAGTTGTAGATTTTCAAGAATTAATGCTTCATCTGTTGAAGACTCTTTTTCTCATCCAATAGTTCAAGTCAGAAGATAAGACCCATTTTAAAGTAAGATGGGACAGTCTATTTAAAAATATGAATGGACAAATCAATTTATTTGGGGTTTTTGCCATTTTTACAAGTGTTCACTTGTAAGTCCATTCTATTCCAATTACTCATCAGTCTCTACATTTTTTTTCAAAATGTTTATGAAGTATATATTTAAAGGTGTATTTTTAAATTTTTCCTATCAAGATAGCATTTAGGATTTTAATAGGGTTTTGTTTGTTTGTTTTGCATCAAAATCTCACAGTTCTCAGTCATCCCAAAGCACAAGACACAGAATAATAGGCTCAAGTTACAGGAAGCCAGGTTCTGGATGGACATCAGGAAGAACTTCCTGACTGCTTGAGCAGTTGGGCCATGGAACCACTGACCTAGGGAGGCTGTGGGGTTCTCCCACACTGGAGACATTCAAGCAGCCTGACAGCCATCTGTCAGCGATGCTTTAACCTAGAGCAGGAAATTGGGCACAATGGCCTTATAGGCCCCTTCCAGCTCTACTCTTTTCTGATGCTGAGAACTGTGTCATAACATGCAGTGTACAAGATATGATAGAAAATTAAGTTCTACTCCCCAGATTAGGCCAGGTAGTGAAGATAAGGCCAATTCATATTGAAATTCATATGGATTGGACTATTCAAGTTTTCCTCATTCAAAAATAATTAGGAATTTGGTTCCTTTGATCCTGAACTTTTGCTTCAGCATGTAGGACTTCATTATTAAAACCGTACAACATTAGCATGTTGTGCTGGTATAATTGTTAGCATCCTTCATCCGTGTATTAAACATGTTTATTCAAAGCCTTTCAAGGAAGAATTTTCGTTTGATATTGGCCAGTCTGCCTTTGAAAGCTAAGCCTTTCATCTTTCCTTTTTAAACATTATTTATAATACACAGTATCTGTATTTTTGCTGTGCCTTCCAACACCTAGTGGCAGCTTTTATTAAAATAAGCTGGAGTTATCATATGAATTGAAATGACTTTGGAAGAAAGCGAAAGAAGAAATTGCAAAAACAGAACTGTACTGAAATTTTAAAAATCATCATTACAGAAGAATTACAGAACTATAATATCAACAGAAGAAACTGAAATTGTGAAAGATCTTACGTACTTTGGCTCAATAATCAATTCAAAGGCAGACTGCTGCCAAGAAATGCGCAGGAGACTGAGACTTGGAAGGGCTGCATTGAAGGAACTAGGAAAAATCATCAAGTGTTAGGACGTTTTACTGGAGACCAAGGCTAAGATCAACTACACTATTGTATTCCTGATCACTAGGTCTAGGTGTGAAAGCTGTGAAGAAAGCAGACGGGGAAAAATGGTGCATTTGAAAATTAGTGCTGGAGGAGAGCTTTGCAAATATCCTGGACTGACAGGTGGATGAACATGTGGGTCCTAGATCATATCGAACCAGAAGGGTCCCTGGAAGGAAAAATGGTGGGACTGAAGCAGCTGTACTTTGGGCACTTCTTGAGAAGGCAAGACTCACTGGTGAAGACGCAGGCGGAAGAGGAAGTCCAAAAGTGAGAGAGATCGATTGTATCAAGGAAGCTGTCGTCTCCAGTTGACAAGAGCTGAGCAGGGCTGTCAAGGGCAGGATATTTTGGAGGGCTTCCATGCAGAGGGTTGCCAGAAATCAGAGACTACCTGATAACTCTTCTTGTTGTTGCATGTTATCTTCCTAATTCAGGATCCTCCCCTTTGATACGAAGTTTAATGGATCAGTTAATTTAGGATGGGCAGCTTTTATTGCTGTATTTTATTACGCAACCTGATCCTCCCGCCAAGCGGTTACATTTAGATTTATTATAGATTTAGCACCAAGTTGTAGTAAAGACTTGCCAGTTGTGCCGCTAATTCTCTGGCATAATATTTTCAACAAGTATACATTTTATATTCCGAATCTTGGAATAATCTTGGAATATTTATTTTGATTTGCAAATGAAAATAACCATTCTTGTTTAAAAATTGGTAGGCCTGCCAAAGACAGATAAGTTTACTATTTTGGCATAAATATTTAAATATTTGGTACAAAACCTTTGTTTCATAAACTATCATTATCTGTTAAATAGATCCAATCCCAGCGAGAATTCTTGTAATATCTAGTAACAACCTTTTTGGCTTTTGTCAGTCAGACAAACTGGCTCAGTTTCATTGTTATTTCAAGCCATGGCTTGGAGCTTTTAGAATGCACTGCAGGGGTCACATGCATCCATCCCTCTCTCATACCAAATCCTTGGTGCCTTTTCTGGATTATGATGAATGCCCAAAGTGGGAAAAGAAAGGAAATAGGACGGTTAAATTTCAAATACGGTCGGACACGATCACGTCAGTTGAAGAACAGTGAGATACTTGGAGAACTGCTTGGAAAGAAGTGGGATGACTTCTTATCTCATCTAGGCACTGATTTGACATATGTTTTGCTGTGATCTCAACTATCAAGCAAACTATAGTTAGCACTAATTTTCAAAGTGTAACCTGAGAGCATGGTTTGCAGATGCAAATTACAGGCATGATATTTATGAAGTGAAAATCCAGAGGATGGGTTCTTGCTCGGGTTGGTCTGTTGGATGACTGCACAAAGAACAAGTTGTGTTTTCAATTCCTGGGTGGTTCAGTACCCTTCCTCACCATTCCCTCCCTGTGTCCAAAATGCCTGTACAGTGTGGTTGTACTGGCATGTGCAGCAGCCATTTTATTTTTATGACTTGTCCCCCGCTCTCTCCGTAGCCTAACCACCACCACCCATGGTCAAACTAAGGTTACAGGTTCACACATAGCAACATAATTAAAACAACTCTGACTTTAGAACCGAACAACAAACCATTTAACAATCCATAGTCCTGTGTTCGGACATAAAAACCCAGGGTTGAACAGCCCATGTTTGAGGCTGTTTTTACATGCAAACCAGGTGATAGTTTGCCCTGTTTGGACATCACTTGAATGGAAACCAGGAAATTGAGGCATTCATCTGTGTACAATCAGAGAGGAAAAGGGGACACACGCAAGTATGATGCATGTTCCTGATCCTCACAGTCATGATGTGGAAGATTGTCATGCAGAATCTACAAAGAAAACAAATGAGTATCTTTTGCTAAACAAACTGTTATGTTCTGTTCTTGTAGTCCCACAGGATCCCATGTTGAATGGTGTAAGCAACTTATTGCTGCTACAATTTCTAGTCAGATTTCAGGTTCTGTTCCCTCAGACAGTGCATCCAGAGAGTTCCGGGTAAGTCCTTTTTTATTTCTCCATTTAACATACATACTCAGTGCCCTGCAAGTCTTTACCTAATAGAAGTTATAAAAGCAGATGGGGAATAATAGATTGTGTTCTGTACAACATTCATTTTGTTTCCTGTAAGATAAGGATCAGGATACCCTTTATTAATAATGATAATATAATAATTTATTGTGTATTATTATAATAAAGAATAATATTGCACATGTAAAGTAGTTGGACATCAGTAGTTATTGTGGTAGTGCTGTTAAGAATCTAAAAATCCTTCTTCACTGTGTCTTTAAGGTTACTGATTATGGGGGGAACCCCTTTTACTTTTTCCTTTGCTTTTTTGATTAAAGCAAAACATAACAATCACCATGCAAAGTAGTTAAATCAGGTTTTACCTTGCAATATTTAAAGCAAAATCAAGTAATTTTACCAGCATACTGCTTTCAGAAGGTGCTAGCTTCTTACTAGAAGTTGCACAGTCCTTAAATTTCCGTGAATATAGGAGAAATTCGGCTTATGCTTGAAGACGAACCCTCTCAAGCATGCTTGATCGTGGTCTAGTTAACGGTTCCCCTTGGACCATGTTTCTTTGTATAGCCACAATCAGTGACGTTGTGCTCCAGACTCCTGCAATATGTGGCAGCAACACACCACACTCTCTGGATCACGTTTGCTGCCTTCAGTGAAGCAGTGTGGCAAATTCAGTAATGCTGTACTTGCTCTGGAGAGTCCGAGTTTTTAGATCTTAAATGAAACGCACTGAGGAGTTTTAAGGTAGTCCCGAGGAGCAGTGCAATTGTATTTTAACATCTGACTGTTTTTGGCGCACATCCCATACAGTGTAAAAGGTGGGGGGATATCTTAAAGCCAGGATGGCCGGGAATAGACCACTCAGCCACTTTAGAGCTCACACCTCCTGTGCGTGGTCAAATTGCTGACAGCAGGTATACCTGCCCAAAGCAGTGCAGAACACTGCAGGAGTACATAGACTCTTGTCTGCACATGGTAAGGTACAGTGAACAGTTTTAAACTCTGGCTTACCTGTGGTGGGGGAAGAAAAAGATCTGGAGCGTTGGCTCTTGAGAGGCACGATGCAAGCGTGGGGAACCGAAAGGCCAGGTTGGTTCTGGGCAGTTATGTCACGAAACCCCAAACCCTGCGGCCCCAGTGCAATTCCCCATTTACTCCTGTGCACACTCAGGCACAAACTCAGGCGTGCTCCTGGGTTATTTCTGTGGTGGGGAGAGTCTTTTTTTGTCAGAGGAGGTCTCCAGAGCAGTCTTTAGTCCTCTAACTTAAGAACTTTCCGTCGTTGGAAGTGAACCCAGAACTGTGTCATTTCATGAGGCTTCAGAAGCAGCTGCAAAGAGGGCTAGAAGGCAGCAGGTGCTCTACATTCCAGCACTGAGTGGCTTCCAGGTATTTGGGAGCAAACGGGCAAAGGATGCTCCCCTCCCCCTCAACCCTGTGAGGTCAGCCAGGTTGAGAGCCAGGCCTGAGCCACCGTCATGCTGGCCTGCATTGATATTACACGATTACAGTGTCTTCTGCTAGGATCATCCACCCTTTGGGCTTATGTGTGCGACCTGTAGCAACCTCCGCACCTCTCAATTTCTCTTGTTTGCTCCATCGAGGAGCCAATCAGAGGGGTGAAGGCAAGTTGAATATAAGGAAAAGACCACCAGATCCTTGGGGATTCCAGAATCACTTTTGTTTTATCTTGGGATAAGTTACATCATCAGTACCATTAGGAAAAAGAACACAGAGGTAGTTTGTACATCACAGTGACCCACCCATGCTAAGGCTGTGGCACATGGGATGTCTGCAGCCACCATTTTGAATAACCCATGACAAGTTGGTGGCATGTTGGTTAAACCCACTTACAGAGGGAAACACATTTATTCTGGCATACGTCACTGTTAACAATGTCCATTTTGTCAGATTTTTTCAAACTTAGACCCACAAGACCCTTAGTCTATTGTAGCAAAACCAACAAATATGGCTTGTGTTCTTCTAGAAACATAGGGCTGCAGAAGATGAGATGATGGGTGCTCTTGCCCAAATTTAGGATTTGATTCCATGACTTGTTGGATAATATGTGTATTTTAACTAACAGGTGTACAGGAGGCCTACTATAAGGGTAAGAATAAGTGTGGCTATCAGCAACTCAGCCTCTTACCTGTTTGTGTGTTTGTGCTGTGTTAAGACCTCAGTGTGCCTTAGTGTTCTTCCGTACTTCATGAATGGTCGTTTTAAATGAGTCGGGCCATCTTGCTATGCGGTGCAACAGCTTGTTTGCCATAGAAATGTTTTATGTACATTACAGTGTTTTCATGAGCAATAAAAGCCAGTGTGTGAGAGCGCAGTATATTTAAGTTATGTTGGAAATGCATGGTACTAACTTAAGTTTTATTACACTAATTCTGACAAAATGGGTCCTCTCAACTGATGCTTACATGTTTTGGGCTACAGAGTGCTATATTAGCAGCCTTAATGTGTTTGGTGTGCTAAAGACATTCAAAGGGGAAGTCTAAGAAAAAAAGCCATAAGTCTTAGTTTATTCTGCTTAAATAAGATTGCAATTCATGCTTGCCAACATGGGCTTTATGCAAGCACTGCCTTAATTGCTTGACTTTTAGTGCAAAATTCTAAAGCTGGGATCCAAGTTGGATAGCACTGCAGTGACCTGCATCTTTGTCCCGGAAGTGCTAAAATGTGTCGTACAGCAGTTACGCCTTGCCTTGCCTCCTTTGCCAAGTTGTTTGTTTTTCCACAGCAATATGAAACCGTGCCTTTTCTGTTGCTTTCTGTTTCAAACTGGCAAAGAAATGAAAGGGTACGGCAATTTAGGCATTGGGCTGCCCTGTGCGCGCCTTTTTCCTGCTGAAAATGCCCCCCCCCCCCGCCGCCCCTTTGGCAGGTGCTCCGAGAGAGTGCCAGGCCGGTTGTCCAGCAACCTGAAAGCCTCATCATAGGAAGCGGTGTGGAAGTGAGTTGGGCCATTGACTGGTCTAGCTCAGCACTAGCAGCCTGCTTGGCCGTAACATGGGTTCAGGCATGCAGGGGAGCTGCAGGAGAGCAAAGGTGGGTACTTCTGCTGGAAGACAGGTGCTGTTCCACGGAGCCAGGTCCCTTCCGTTACTCCTGGTTAGACTTTTTAATTTTCCCAGGCTTCTGAGTCATGGGAAATTGCACCTATTTTTATTATTTTTATTGACTGATTATATCCCAGCACTTTTCCTTTTGAGGAACTCAAGAGGACTTACATAATTCTCCTCCACTCAGTGTTATCCTCAGAAAAACAACCCTGTGAGGTAGGCTGGTTTTGAGAGTCCTTGCCCAAAGTCACCCAGTGAGCTCCATGGCTGTGTGGGGACTAGAACCCAGATCTCCTTAGCTCCAGCCCAGCACTCTTAACCTCTACTGGCTCACCTCTCATTTTTGCATCTTTATCCTGCAGCCAGCTTTTCTCCTGGTTTTTACTTTGCTTTGATACTGTTTATGTATGGCATTTCATGATTTGTTTTACTATATGACCGTATTTCACCAGTTTAAATTTTGTTTTGCAAACCATCCAGAGAACTTTAGCTAGTAGGCAGAATAAAAATGTCGGAGAAAGACCTGTAAACAGGCAGGGTAGCTTTTGCACAGCAATGTGGGCCACAAATGGTACTCGGTGGGAATCCTGGTGTCCTTTCTGAACTAGCAGCCCTGGAGGTAGAATCACTGTTCCTGACCATTGGTCCCCTTTCCTTTGGTCTCTCCCCTTGCTGGATGTTGCCTGAGGCTTGGCAATGCTTCCAAAGCACCATGCAATACCAGAGGCAAAGCTCTGGCAAGGTGGTGGTTTTCCTCCAGCACGATGTAGCTGTAGCAGAATGTGAGGAAACAGGAGGTAAGTCCCGACTTAGGTTGCTTCCAGGGGTGGGGTGGGGTGGGGTGGGGGGGGGTGGGGGGTCCTTTTCTCAGAAAGCTGTGCTCATTTACCATCCGACACACAAAGACCGCATATACCAATCAAATCTTTAAATGAAGGGCCAAGATAAAAATGGTGATCCCTATGCTTATATGGTGAAGTGTTAGCGCATCTAGTTCTTTTACAGGTTGCATTGCTTTAGCTTTGTCTCCTCATCTCTGGATCAGCTCAAACACCTTCCAGCTCAGCTTTTTTCTGGGACGGCTCTACCTGTTTCTCCAGGGTGATGCGAGTGCCTTTTCTTTCTTCTGTGTCTGTGATGGGGAGAAGACTTAATTGAAAGCACCATCCAGTTCTTTTATGAATGAAAGATAAAACACTTTGGAAATCTTAGTAACCTGAAAAGTTGACTTGTGCCTTTTTTTAAAGTCAGCTGAACACGGTGCTTAAAATTTCCAGTTACCCAGCTGCATTCCAAACATAGGCCTATTAAGGTACTCCATTGCTTCGCCTGAGCCATGTTTGAGGTGGCTCAAGTCATGTTGGTATACTAAATTGGCAGCCGACCACGGCATGGTCCTCCTTCATGTACGGTATTCGTGTGCCATCCTGTGCGTGTTTAGAGGGAAAAAAGGTCTACATCTTTTGCTGGGACTTGTAGGCCTCTCTTTCCTCTAAACATGCACAGGATTCCACCGTTATTACTCTTAGAAGTGTGGTGGAGCTTCAGCATAAGTATCTGCCACTGGTGAGTATATAAAAGCATCCAGTCGTTGGGACATTGTATAATTTTTCTAGATCAGTAGCACCCAAAGGAAATGAAAGGGCGTGCATTTGGTTCAAATATGAAACACTGCCCACTTAAACGATCATTACCTCCATTCACCATTTATGTTCTAGTTTTGTACAAATCAGAAGTTTGGTGACCCTGTGCCCTGCTCCTGAGATTTCAGAGGGATCTTACTTAAATATGTATGGAAATGGGGCAAATGCAGAGAGCTGAACCTGTTAGTAGTTTGGCAAATTGCCTTCTTTTTGACCCCATCAGCATGACAAAAGTATTTCACACAATGAAATGGTAAGCTATCAGACATGGTCATAGCCCAATTCCAAAGGGTTTTGCAGTCAGCCGCTGATACCAACATATATAATATGTGTTAATGGGAAGATCTTCAGATGGGACCATTAGACTCTTAGCAACATTTTAAATTGTCTTAATATTTCCACCAGGCCTGAAAATATGTAACTATTTAATCTCCAGATAATTGCATGGTTTCTCTGTTTGCCATTTCTTCTACTTTAAGCATGAGGCCTTCTTTATACTCTGCATTTTGTCTTTGCTGTTTTGAAGGTTGCTTGTTTCAAAAAGACAGTACATACTTTGTGTTCTTGGGTACCTGCAGTTGCTCTTGGAGGGATAGGAATGTGTAGCATTCTAGTTTATCCCATTTAAAAGCAAACTGTGTCTCCAAGGAGTCAAAACAACTTAATCTGTGCAAGGTATGGAAATGCTGACTGAACATGTTGGATGTTAAAGTATCTACTGTCTCTTCATTTAAAAATGCTGTCCTTTCACCTGTTATGTGCATGTTTTTTCCCTATTACTTCTGCTTGCCCACTGCTGCATTCAGGAGATTCAGGATGGACACAATGGCTATCCTTCTGACGCAGAAGTTGATCAGGTGGCAAGTTTTACTCATCTTTTTGTTCCGTAACAATTTCATATGTCACTGTAGGTATTGGAGCTGTGAAGTTTCCATTTTTTGCTATCTCCTCTCTAAAACTTTGAGAACCTTTGAAAAGTGTTTTCCAGTCTTTCCTAGAAATCTCTCTTGTTTGGATTTACGATTTAAAACCAGTTGTGATTTGTTAAACCCAATGAATAGTTTGGAGTAGTTTTTTTCTCATGCCAAGTCTTGAGACACCTATCAAATAACCCCTATGGAGGAAATCACAAGTGTTGCCAAACTTTTCGTTTCTTGGGTTCTTTTAAAACAGTTGAAGAGATTACTAAAGGGGCAGGATTGTAGTTCTGTATGGTGGTTGGAATGCAGAGTATTTGTGTGCATGCAGGCACTCCAGCTGCTGCATACAGACAGTCCTGTGCCCACCCCTTATACATAGCATGTCCTTCAAGGCCACTGCAGAGGGGCTTCAGCACAGGAATGGTAAGCAAGGCCTCCTCCCCATCTGTGAGGAGGCATCTGCCAGCCCAGGTCACATGGTTCCCTTCTCCCCCAGTGTTGGCCAGTTACACCAGAAGGAAGAGTAAGATCCATAAGAAGGTGGCCTGGTTCGGTGGATGCCCCACAAGGCTGCCACAGGGCGTTTGCAACTCCTGTGCATGGGGGCACTGTTTATGGACCACTCCGCCACCAGACCAGGCTGACCTACCGGTGATGAATGGTCATGGGCACTGCAGCTGTGTGATGGCATCAGGCAGCCAGCATTCTCCAGTGATCACACTGGTCTGGGACTCCTCAGGCTAGCAGCATCTACACTGCAGAGGATTGGAGACCTCCCCTTCCTCCACACTTGGCACAGAAGCATGGTAGCATGGGCCATGGCTTTTCTGGCCTCTCCTGGAAGAATTGAGCAGGAAGTCATGGTTTTTAAGTACCCTGCTTCAGAGTAAACCAGAGCTGAATGCTCAATCACTCATTGGCCAAGATTTAAGGAGTACCTTAGGTATACCTAACTGCTGGATTATGTCTACTACTTTTTTTCCTTCACCTATTCTCTGAAGATCTGGACATTGCCAGATGATGAGCCATCTGCTTTTTAAGCACTGGCGATTTCAAAACTGGTTTGCCAGAGAAGCCCAGAGAGTGCTTTTCAAGAACCCTCAAGATTCATATCCCTTGGGCAGTTGGAGCTGCTTGTGCAGTTCTTTTGATCCTGGCCACAAGGCCTGAACAGCACAAAATAATACAATGGAAATTCAGATGCGTAGGTTTTTAAAATGTACTCTTAGTGGTGCTGCCAGGTAGCTACCACTTAACCAACTAATGGGCTGCTTAAACATTAAAAATATTACATTACTAATACAGGTGATATTTGACAACATTGAATGATTCTAACACTTTCTTTTGACTGAATCCAACAGAAACAAGACCAGTAGAACTGAGTAGTGTTTAGTTCAAGAGTGTTCATAATTAAAATACCATTAAAGTCTATATTTTAAATATGCAGTCAATGAATCAGTAAGTTAATTGCACCAGTTGATATATTAAGTAGAATAAGTAGCATGACTCATAGTATGCTGGATGTCATATTAGTATTTCACATGTAAATCTATTAATATCAAGCAATAATTTGGCTGATTTCTTTAAAAGAGTCCAGCAAACTCTGTGTAAGACAGCATTGCACAGATATACAAACAAGACCCATTGACATCAGTTAGACATATGGGGCACATTACTGAGCAGGATACCAGTATTAATCCTGACTTGTAAATCAGAAATAGACCAGAAGTTCTGGTGGACATCTGCAAATGTTTCTTATTACATTAACCAGATGTCTGTACATGCCAAAACTTCAAATGTTGCAAACTTTACTCTGAGACTTTATGAAGAAGCATTGTACATTCTCACCAAATACTGGCTCTGGAGCAGGCCTCACTGTATTTTCACAAATATGTTTTAAGTCTGTAGATTCCCCATTCTCCCTACATTTTTGAGACATACCCCAACCATAAGTATAAGCTATTAGTGTGTGTGGGTCCACTAAAATATCAAGTCATTTAGTTGATCTGCTTATTACCGCAGAGTGGCTTTATCTGGTACAAAACAGTTTATAATCTGATTTACTAAATCTTCCACTCTTGTAAATACTGCAGGCAGGGCAATATGTGCAAAAGTTGGGTTTAATGGAGGAAATGGTGTGGGGGGGAGCATTGTGGGGATGGTTATGAGATTCCAACTAGGAATTGAACCTATGATTCCAAGGGTTTCCTTACTTTACTGAAGGAAATGCCCTCTGGGGTTAAGAAAGACACTCTGCAACTCTTTAATAGTATTCTTAGAGTGACAGGACCATTTCCCTGCCCATTTTCAACATATTCAAGTGTTGGTAAAGGACTGTTGTCCTAAGCAAAGATTGAACTGGAACAAGGTGAGCAAGATACTCTCCAGTGCTTCTAGGATGGATCAACTTGTCCTGTAAGAGCTGTAGCAGGGATTAGTGTTGGAATACTTAAAGGTGGGAGGGAATACAAATAGTAGACCACAACATAAATTGCAGAAGGCCAAGTAGAATGGCCCAGAGGTGCAGGTCAGTTAGTTATTAACTTCTCCAGAATTTCTGATGCATTTCAGGCTCTTCCTTGGGAACAGGTGAACTCTTTTTTGTGGGGAGAGTCAGTGGTCTAGAGGGTCTGGAGGCAAGAAGTGTGTTTTGCCTCACAAATGGATGCCATCTTTGTTGGACAGCCTACAGAACAAAGCTGCCACTCTTTCATAGTAAACAGGAGCAAATGAGAAGCTGAAGGTGCGGGATTGCCATTTCTTACACTTTGGCAACACTTCCGTTTTCCTTGAGCTAAACTTTGGGCAAATGGATTACTGTTCCTTAACTGATATTTGGGTGGGTTGCTGGAAGCTAGATCAGTTCTATGGGTTCTGTTGGCAGTTTCTGCTCTGCCCTGAGTTGTGAGTCAAATTTATTGTTTGCCACCGATGGCCATTTCAGTATTAGTCACAAAAGACTAATCATAAAGTGTAATCATAAAATTCAGAAGGAATGGGCACCAAAACTAAAAAACGTTTTAGTTAGCAATTCCTCTCAGCAGTAAGCGCAAAACATTTGGAGAACCATTTTCTGCCCACCACTCCTACAAGCTCACTTATATCATCCAGCCACCATCTAATTGTGAATTTGTCTGATTGACCTAAAAGCCCTGGGAAAACAAAATGAAACAAAACACGACAAATGAAGCCCTAGGTGAATAGTGGTTAAGACAAGAGCACTGAACAGTATCTTCAGTCTGCCCTAATCCACACACTCGAAGAAATGGTTCACATGGCACACCAACCAGGTGTATGTGTTGTGGGTTGTTATTGGATCATAGTTTCTGTTGTATAACCCCAGCCAAGCTAACAAGCCATGGTTTGTTGATCACAAGCAACCCACGTTCATTACTGACCACCAATCATGTGTTCTTACTGTGGTACTTCATGATTAGCAAACTGTGGTTTATTAGGTTTATTTCTCATGAGACAGCAACCCCCAGTTCAGCAACAACCTATACTCAGCCCCTACTCTGGGTGGTTATAGTACGTGTGTGACTTCATACATGTTCATTTACTGGCTTGCTGACAAATTTTCCAGCCAGATATTCTTTGGAATCTGACCTGGGTAAAAATACTGCTTTTTACACCTGCAAATTCTTGAACATCTTACATGAGGGAAGTGCATCACCCTTTAATGTTCTCTAACATTATCTAACAAACTTGAAACATGTTTGGGAATGGTTGAAATCTTTTAGGTGGGTAGGAGTTTCCCCACTAGAACAAACTTCCCTGAATACCTTCAGAGAATGAATGGCATGCTGATATTTCCGCCATGTTTCTTCCCATGGATGGCCTGCTGTTTGTATCTGGTTGGGCCATGAGCAATATACACAGGAACAGAGGTAAATTACAAGCTCTTTGGAGGAAATAGCTTGACCTTCTGTAATCTTAACCTAATGCCATCAAAATAAGCTAGAGACTTCATAAGCTCTCTCCTTAATGGCCGACAGCAAGTTCGTCCTGAATGAGCTCAGTTATTTTCTTAATGAGAAAATATTTAAATGAGGGAGTGAATTATTTTTCTGTGGATCAAATAGATTGACAGTATACATTAAAAAGCATTTTATGTTATATATGTCAGGAAAATCAAACTTGAAATACTGGGGTGGGTTGCATGACAGGACAGCCCTCAGCAGGTTAGTTGAATTGTGGTGAGGTTGTGGCATGTGTACGTCTGCCATTTTACACGTGCGAGCCCTGCTCGGGGACAGTTGTGTCATGCACACCCAGTGAGCATGGGTTATGGGAGGGTTAAAGAACCCCACAAAGTCCATGATCTGCTTGAAATAGCCCACAACAAGCCCCTGTGTGTGTGGTCTGTAATCTGTCACTAAGCAGCTTAAGTGCAAAACCAAACTTTCTTCCTTGGTTTATGTGCAGTTTGCAGAGTATATTATGGTATCATTTTTTTTAAGTATGACACCTAAATATGGTCTGGAGGCTGTGTGCAAAACTACCCTTCTGTTTATGTATATGAAGAAGTTTTGCTTACCTTTTGTA
The DNA here is from genome assembly GCF_004798865.1 of Varanus komodoensis. Classification (NCBI taxonomy): domain Eukaryota; kingdom Metazoa; phylum Chordata; class Lepidosauria; order Squamata; family Varanidae; genus Varanus; species Varanus komodoensis. The sequence continues at coordinate 2,469,300 of NW_025335549.1, forward strand.
TGTGCTAACTGGGATAGTTCATCTTTGTGAAAAAGCTTTGCTACTAATTCATGTTTTACAAATCTCTGTGTTTTTACATAAAGGTACATTACTAACACTGCACAGAATGTGAGCAGACAGACTCCTAACCATGGTTAAGAGATCAAGGGCAGGCTACAGGGCCGTATCTTCCCTACCTCTCCCCTTTTAGAAACTCATTCCTCCCTCCCATCTTAAATTCTACCACGTGCTTCATTTTCAGCCTGATTAAGTAAGCTTGAGGCTTTACCAGGATTCATTCTTATGCAGAATCCCAAACTTTTCTTGGATGCTTCCTAAGTAAAACCTGGTTAACTGTTCCGTCACTGCTGATGAACTGCTTAACCACAGTTGAGAGAGATGGGGGGAATTTGTATCCAAGAGAGAGAAAGAAGATCGTGGTTGCCTGTCCCTTTCCGGATCTCCTTAACCGCAGTTAAGTGTGTGTCCACACCTGCCCTAGCATAGAGTTGAAGCATTCTACTTTGAGTGGATAGAGCTGTCGCTTGTCTTGCTTCAGTAACCTTCTAGCAGAAGCACCTTGTAGTTGTGTATTGGAGCACCGCAGATGGAATGTTAGATTGACTTCTAACTTTGGCTCTCTGCCAGGCACTAAGGGATGGAAACAAACTCGCCCAGATGGAAGAGGCTCCCCTTTTTCCTGGAGAATCCATCAAAGCTATTGGTAAGTGGAGTATTAAGTGACTGAGATAACATCATTGTTTGTGGCCAAACATAAAACGAAAGTTATTCATTTGGTTTTATATATTCCAGATTTTTTTACTTGAGTATGATAATTTATCCTGGATCCTTAATCCCTTAAACCAGAGTGGTCTGCAGGAGATGTGGAACACAAAAAGCTAGCTAATCTGAGAAGAATTTTAATTACAAATTAGCACAGCAGTCAGTAAGCTAGGAGGTTGATGTGCTAAGTATATGCTTACGGTGTAGCTTCAAAATCATTGTTTTCCCCTTTTCATTGTGATAATATCAGAGGCCTTTGAAATAGAGCGCCTCTGTGACTCTTCTTGCATTCCTTCCCTCACCCCCGGCCCCCGCCCCGGTGCTCCCTTTGAGGAAGTATTTGGGGAGTTTCTGTGGGCTGGTTGACACAAAATATTCCCATCCCTCTCAACCAGCCAGGTGAAATGCAGGTGCTTTGGACCTGGACACTGACCATCCCCAGATGGCCTGGACAGTAGTCAGGAATGCTGCAAATTATTATCCAAAATATCTGGAGAAAACCAGGTTGGTTGAAGAAACCTACTCGCCAAGCCTCAGGATCACATGTTTTCTACTTCCCATATGTGCTTAGATGTACCATTAAAGTATTTAATATTTATTTATTGAAAACGTTTATATGCTGTCCTATTATATAAAACTCTCAGGACGGCGTACAATGTTTAAAAGAACAACTAAAACCACATCAATTTCTAATAAATAAATTAAAACAGAATAATATATAAGACAAAACAGTAAATCACAAAAAAACCAAGAGCAACTGAATGTTAAAAGTTGTTGATTTTAAAATACCATTTAAATAAAAAAGGTTTTGACCTGGCACCGAAAAGAGCATAAGCTCAGTGCCAGGTGTACCTTTCTGGGAAGTACATTCCAGAGTCTGGGCACCACAGCAGAGAAAGCCATACTCCGAGTTGATGACCTTTTACCTCTCTTAGAGAGGGTTCCCGGAGCAGGACTTCTCCCACAGATCTTAAGGGGCGTGAGGGCATGTGAGGAAGGAGACGTTCCTTCAGGTATCCTGGTCCCAAGCCAATCAGGGCTTTATAGGTCAAAACCAGCACCTTGAATTGGGCCTGGACTTCAACTGGAAGCCAGTGGAGCTGGTAGAGGACCGGCGTAATGTGAGAGTAACGGCCGGTCCCCATCAGCAGCCTGGCAGTTCTGTTCTGTACCAGCTGAAGTATCCGGACAGTTTTCAACGGCAGCCCCACATAGAGCGCATTGTGGGAATCCAAGTGGGAAGTTACCAGAGCATGTATCATTGTTGCTAGGGAGTAAGCCCTAGTTTAAAATAAACTGCTTTCCATTTAAAGCAATTCAGCACCTGGTGCTATTCCCACAATGGTTTGCATTCATCCTCTGAACCAGAATGGTAAACTGCATTTTGATGGCAGTCGCCATCCTCCTTTGGATGGCAGGTGCAAACCTATAGCTTGTTTGGATGCAACAACAAAGTATGATTTGCACTAAACAGAAAGTAGCTAATTTCAGTCCACAGAGGAGACTCTGAGGCTGACTCATGTAATGCCAAATGGCTGGCACTTACAACGCTAAGGAGGTTAAGAGTTGGAAACAGTCAAGTGCTAACAAGCCTGGGTTTCTGGAAAGCTGTCACTTCGTGGTTCTGATCATGTGGGTTTGAACATTGGTCTATTTTTGAGAGAGAAAGAGACAGGCAGACTGTGGGGGCCGGAGAGAGGTCGCAGGAGGAAAGCAGCAACTAAGCTCTGAATCTGCTTATGAATGCAGCCAGTCTTTGCCTAAAATGTGATTGATAGATAAGTGACAGACAGACAGAGACAGACAGCTGAACGTTTCAGAATATAATTGGTGCGAAGTTGCAATGTGTTTCACCATGCCACTTTGAAGGAAGGTGGAAACCAAAACATTTAGCATCAAATATGTTTTCCAATTACTCTGTTGTTAGTGGTTCTATGCAAGGATAGAGGCTAGCACTGTGGTTTTGAGTTAGAAGTCCCCAGTTTAAAATCTCACTTGAGGCACAAAATCAATAGACATGGCGATGAATCTTTCAGTTTCGTTCCCATCTGCAAGCAACAATGGCCGGCCATTCTTAGAACAGTGTTGCAAAGATTGCCGTGATGGTATGTGTAATTTGTTCTGAACGTGCAAAGCACTATTGAAATTGTTTATTTTCTTTGAAATGTTTTTTCCCCTGCATTTTGCAAACTAGTCCCAAGATGCCATGCAGTAAAAACATTAAAGTAAAACATAGTACAAAGAACAATACACATAAAACTTAAAACCAATAGTTAAGATTAGAAGTGGAGATAAGCCATTCACGGCCATTAAAGGTGAGTGAGAACAAGGGAGTCTTTGCTTGGTACTTGAAACCCAACAGAGAAGATGCTTAACAGAACTTATCTGGGAGGGCATTTTGATATTTCAGGAAACCACCAATGAAAAGGTTCCCTCTCCAGTTGCCAACTGCCCAACCTGGGAAGGCACGGGGCATTTGGAGAAGGACTTCTGAGACTTTAATCGGTAAACATGTTATTGTGGGAGAAGGCTGTCTTTTAGCTGTTTGGGGTCCAATCTGCTTAGTGTTTAAATACTTAAAGTGCAAAGTATTAGGCGAATCTGTGCAAGAGGTGTACTGTACTATATGGTAATAGTTGAGGGAATAGGAAAATTGGATAGAGCTGTATTTTCAGCATGCTTTGTTGTGGATCACCTCTGGCCCTTGGCTTCATTTCATGCAGTCATTTAGAAATCATCAGTCCATACCCTGGTACCTGTGATCGGCCCCTTCCCCAGCTCTAACTGGGTGAAAAAGAGGGAAAGGTGTGGCAGGGGGTGGGGGAAGCACAGAATGGGAAAAGGGGTGCTGCAGCCTCTTTCGCCTCTGGCCTGCCCCCACCTGATCCACTGTCCCCAACAGAGTACCCCTTGGGATAACATGACCCTCCACAGGAAACAGGTTGCTCCCCTAAACTCCTGGATATTTCACAGGTGTGCCAGGTGATGCAAAACGACTCTGCCCAGGCAGGTGGAGGGTTTCATGTGGGGATAGGCAGCATGATGCCTGCACGCTTCTGGACTTCTCTGCTGCCCACCAAGGCACACTAAGCCTCCTGATTTTTTTTTTAAAGTAGCAACTTTTCTTATCAGCAGAAGGGGCAGGTCCACACCAAGTGGGGGCCCTCAGCTGCACCTGCCTTTGTCTCTTGTGAATGCCTGAGGCTGGGTTCAGGGGCAGGTTTGGGAAGTGAAAGTGTCCGTGGGTTCAGGACAGAGCTTCTCCCAGCAATGTGCCAAGTCCTCAAGAGAAAGGAGGGAGAAGAAAGGAGCCCCTGTTGCTGTTGGGGGACCAGTGGGGGACAGGAGTCGAAAGCACCTTACCTGGCAGAGTATGGAGAGCACAGAAACCAAAAGCAGAGCAGCAGCTCTACGTTAGTGTTGGCCTGTTGTCCGCGAGTACCAGTCTGATACAGGTTCTCCAGCTCAGACTGGGCGTGCTATCTGTAAATACTTGCTGTTTGTAAATGGGCAGCTTACCTGCGAGAGGCACCTGTCTCTTGGCCAGACTTTGGAATCAGCAGCTTCCATGAGCAGGAGGCATCAACGTCTTACCAGAGGAGTGTCCTGTGAAGGGGATGGCTGGTGCTTATGGAGATGTCCGGAAGGAAGCGCCTGCTTGCCTGCCTGCACTCTGCAGGGACATGCACGGGCAGTGGGGAAACCAGTCAGAGGATTGTGCGTTGTGAGGCTGGCAGGAGGAGAGAGCTGTGAAATTTGGTAGCTGGGTGGGATCCGGGCAGTTGCTCTCGGCCATTTTGCTACCTCTTCTTTCGTCTTTCAGGAGCTGCTGTCTGTATTGTAAAGAGGTTCACACAAACAATGAACCAGCTTTCTTCCTTTTTTCCTAGCCTACTGTGGCTGGGAAATGCTGGGAATTCGTGGTTTTTTCGTGTCCACAGAGGCATAGGATTCTGAGATTCCTTCCAAGAGGCCTCTCTGCCGCCAGCGTGGAGATGTGGGCTGGTTAAAAAAAAGGCTAGCTAAAAAATCTTAGTCTGGAATATTAGCTTTACTGTGCTGGTTGCTGCAGCCCCCAACCTGTTAGATTTCTCTGTGGATTGTGAGGCAAGAGGCTTGAAAATAAAGCACGTATGTCTGCCACACTATCATGTCTAGTGGTACACTTATCCAAAGGAAGCGAAGCCCTATAGCATCCCCTCGAATGGCTCACTGCTTGGAAGAGTGAGAAGGACTTAATGAAGGTTTGAGTCAGACGGCCTTTCGCTGTAACCTTCAGTATTGCCGGATGAGATTGTTGTGTCATGTTTTATTCAAAAGTCACTCTCATGAATTGGTATCAGGGCTGCAAAGCTCTTCTCGTTCTGCCCCTTTCATTGTCATGAAAATGGAAATTATTTATTAAATAGGCAGCGACAGGGGAAAGCCAGATTGGAGGTCTGCTTGCTTGCCTGCAGCGTGCGTTCTTCCTTACAATCAATCCATGGAGCTTTGGGAACTGCTGCAAAATTGCCACTGTTGGGAGGCATAAACTGGGCATGCAGCACTGACTTCATATCCTTAAGCCCTGCTTTCAAGTGGATGAGATTGTCAGATGTTGTTTCCGTTCTCATGACTTTATGGCCATAGATGGAGTTCTCCCACCCAGCAAAGGCTCGAACTCGCTGTTCGCTGGATCATGGTGGTTTCATATTTGTCCGTAATTTTAGTCATTTCTTGTTCCCTGCTATTTCAATAAAGTCTCTTTCACTATCCCAGTTCTGCTGTTGCCTTTGGAATCCAGAGCAACTGTGGAAGCCATTAGAAGGAAACTAATTAAGTCTGCCGTTATACACAGGTACCTAGGCGTAAGTCTCACTGAAATGGGAAGGCCTTCCTTTTTATTTTGTTATGCTCACCAAGTACTATATAATTGATTCTAGACTGTAATTCGCTGGCCTTTATAATTTTTCATTATGAAAATACCTTCATTTGAAGTGATGGGCTATGAAGTAATAGGCATTTAAAGCAACAGTAACAATGGTGGAATAAATTGCTTTGCAAAATCATTTTGTTCCAAATGCAAAGGAGCATTTAGAAGTGGCAGAAATGCCTTGCATAAAATATTTGGTCGATGTGCATACATATATAATAAAGTAAAGGTTAGAAGAGGATAGTAACAGGAATGTCTTATTTTTTTCCAGCTAAAGATGTCATGTACATCTGTCCATTTCTTGGAGCCATCAGTGGTACTCTGACAGTGACGGATTTCAAGATGTATTTCAAGAATGTGGAAAGGGTAAGTCTATTTCCACATAGTGTCCTCTGTTGTGCACTGCACACTTTTCAGTTGAAGCCTTTCCTGTATGTTATTTTTAGACAGTGGCATCCAAGTATAACTGAAGACACTGAGGCAGCTTTACATATCCTATCCTAATCGTATGATTTTATCTTGTACGGAGTGTAGGGCACTGTTTACTCATAGCTGTAATAAAGGAACAGGATGTTTACTTTTCCTTCCAATTTCAGGATCCGCATTTTGTTCTTGATGTTCCTTTGGGAGTGATAAACAGGGTTGAAAAGATTGGAGTTCAAAGCCACGGAGACAACTCTTGCGGTTTAGAAATAGTTTGCAAGGTATCCCTTTCAATTTTGGTCCATTACTTTCTGAGTACTTTAATTGATTCTGGAATCCTCGTATGATGCCTTTGACATGGAGGGGTTGAACTAGTCCATTCATTGTGGCAGAGGTACTGTCATGCTGTGGAAAGTTTCAAAGTATTCTAACTCATGAGCGAGAAAGGACAATTTACCGAGTTTGGACAGGGCCTGGATAGAGGGGATGCCTGTGGAGAATGTACACTTGCCCTGCTGTTCATACATACATTCTGAAAACACATTTTTCTCTTTTAATGAATTAATGAGTGTGTGAGGCAGTCCTGCATGGTGTGAACTCTTGTTTTCTGTGAGAGATGACCATGGTTTGGTACACCTCATTATGAGTGTAATGGTACAATTTGTTCATATATGATACAGGCCCAGTCACTGAAACTTAGAACAATTTTTTATTACTCTTTGGATACACATGAATTAAGACATGGGCATTTTTCATACAAGTAGCCAGTATTATTCATTTCAACTACTGTTACGTTTAATTTTACACACCAAAACTTAAAATATCTCTTGACAGGATATGAGAAACTTGCGGTTTGCTTATAAACAGGAAGAACAAAGACTAGAGATTTTTCAAAACCTCATTACACGAGCATTTCCTATTTCTCATCGACTGGTAAGTATTAAACACTTACAATGCTTTCTTTTTTAAAATGCCAAAGAAGGGGAGGGAAGATTGTAGATATAGCCTATTGAGTCTTCTTATACAAAACATCTATAGTATTCATACTTGAGTTATCTCGATAGAGTAGATGAAATTAATAGATTTTTTTTTACCCTGCCTTTCAGGGTATTAAATTACCTAAACTGCCATCCCGAACCTGATTGTATGTTTTTGTTTCACCATGTTCAGCCATTCTTTGCATTCAGCTATAAAGAAAAATTTCCTGTTAATGGCTGGAAAGTTTATGATCCAATGGCAGAGTATAAGAGACAGGTAGGTAATGAAAGTTTTCATTTTTTAAAAATACCTTGCTTTACCCATCATTTTTCCTGAATATCCACAGGCATATTAGGAGTTCTAATAGATGATGACTGGATTGTACTATATTTTAGTTTAATTGTCTTGTAGATTTTCGTTCTTAGATGCATTTGAATCCTGGCAAGATGGAATTCCTGTGGGCGAGTGGTTCCTGAGTCCAAAAGTTAGGTTTATTGCCTTTTTAGGATGGGGTTGTGTTCCCCCTGAAAGATTAGGTTCACAGTCCGGGGATACTCCTAGATCTATCACTGTTGAATGGCTGTCTAGCTATGGCCTCTTCTGGATAGGGATAGCTTGGCCACAGCGATACAGGTGCTGGTAAACTCATGACTGGGTTGCTGCAACATCTTCAGTGTGGAACTGCCCTTAAAGCTGCTCCAAAAGCTGGCAGTTAGCAGAGTCCAGCAGCTCCAATGTTGTCATTTTCCAGCATGCAGATCCTTCGCTGAAGAACTTGCACTGGCTACAATTCACTACTCGAGCAGGTTCAAGGTTTTAGTAGTAGGTCCGTTCAGAGTCCTGAAAAACAGGGGACCACCTGAGAGAATGGTTCCTTCCTTACCAATCAGCCCAGTCAACTGGTGGCATCAGAGGCCATTCTCTTAGTGGCTCCTCCTGGCCCCACGACTTGGCTGGAGTCCAGCAGCAGCAGAGCCTTCAGTGTGATGGCCCCATTTCTGTGGAATTCTCTGCCTTGCGACATCAGATAGGCACCAACACTGTGCTGTTTTTTTCTCCCTCTTTTTTGTGCCTGCTCATTCCAGGAAGCCTTTTTCCCCGATGGGCCATAGTCTTGCTGTTTTAAATGAATTGTTTTCATCCTTTTAGTTGTTCTTGCCTTATATTCTTCACCATTCCAGGATCTGTTTGGAAGTGGAGCAGTAGAGAAATACCACAGATAGATAGCTAGGTCCCTCCCTCCCTCGTAGGGACTGTGTTCTAAAAGGCCACATCTAAATAAGTTAATGCATGCATGCATAGAGAAATTTTCAGACTTGGGAGGAGGTGGAACAAAACTGTTCTTTACTGAGCAAGCTGTTAGAGCCCTGCTCTTTAGCCATCTCCCTGACTTACAGCTATTTCACCTACTGCCAGCAGTTTATATCTGTGGCAGGCCACCATGCTTCCCACCCCACTGATTGCAGGGGGTGTGTATGTGGTGGTGATGGTGGAGGGATTACCAACCTGTCTGATCACTGAAGTCCTCAGAGGGCATGCAGCTGGTGATTCCATGTGGCTCAGTGGCCCAAATGGACCCCCACCCCAAAAGAGAGAGAGAGAGAGAGAGAGCGCCTTCTGCAAATAAGGCATATGTGAGTATGCTGGACCCCTGCCAGGTTCAGTTATTTTCTGTGAATGTCTTTCTCCAAGATGGACTGCAATTTGTGCACTTTTAAAAAATGGTTAAAAATTTGAACAATTTGCTCAAGTGCAGCAAATCATGATATTCTTTGCATTTTGTGCAAAGGAGCACGCAAGGCGCCGCGGAGTGATTTATACAAATTGCTGGCCGCTTTGCTGGTTTGTGCTAGTCACCCACTTTGCATACAATTCCTGATTGTCCTTGCTTTTTCAAATAACCAAAGCATGGCCTGTCTTAACAATGGAAGCCCACCTGCTGGCTCAGCTCCACACAGTGAGTCAGTGCTAGTGCAGGGCTGGCGAACTGGGATCCGAGAGGCTGAGTCCAAGGGGTCTTTCTGGATTTCTTACTCATCTCTCCCTCAGTGCTGTGGCTCTATTTCTGTGGAATGAACTCCCTGTTGAGATCAGGCAGACTTCAGCACCCTGTTGTTTTCAGTGCCTGCCAAAAGTATCTTCATTTCAAGGAAGGCTTCCATGTTTTACCAACTGGGGTTTTGCAGATACCCTGTTTTTATCCCATCAATTTATTTTTATGTGTTTTATCCTTTGTATTGTTCAGTGCTGCGGAATCTATTTAGATGCAAAGCGGTGCACAAAACTTTAAATAAAATCATGGTTTGCAGTTGAATAGACTTGGTAGGAAAGGAAAAACTGCACATTGGGATATATCCTTTCACATAACAACTATGCAGGTCAGGATTGTATTTAAACTTGCCTTGAGTTGCTTGCTGATGACTCTCTGGTTACAAATAATATAGTCAATGAAGCTTTTGACCCTGTCATGCTCTGAACTTCATATCTTCTCATTCATTTAGGGCAAAGATTGAGTTGGTGTAACTTTTAGAAGCTTCTATACAAAAGAAAACTAGCATAAAACTGTTGTGTGCAGTTATTTGGGCAGTCTAAAACCAAGTGTGTTAAATATTTCTTTTAAAATGCTTTGCTTTTATGCAGGGTCTACCCAATGAGAGTTGGAAAATATCCAAAATTAACAGCACATATGAATTTTGTGACACTTATCCTGCCATTCTGGTTGTGCCAACTAGCGTAAAAGATGATGACCTCTCTAGAGTAGCAGCATTTAGGGCGAAAGGCAGAGTTCCAGTAAGTACGGTTCATAAATAAACACTGAATTGTTGCTGTGCATAGTTGTGCTGTGGTTTTATCTCAAATGTGAGAGCTGAGTAGCTAGCCCAGCTCTCTTATTGAAGGGAGGCTGCATGGAATGAAAAGGAAGCAAGGAACATTCCTAGGTTAGGTCTTGGAATGTAAAGGAGTCTTTATTCTTTTTTGGAAACATGGGCTGTACATTCAAACAGTTGCTGAACTGCAATTTTGCTCTTTGTGGGAAGGATAGTAATTGAGCTCAGGAACGGGACAGAGCTCTTCATAGTCCAAAAATCTTCTGACTGTTTTTTAGGCAATGCACATTAAACCTACAGGCAATAATATTATTCAGAATTAATATTCCGTTAAAGGTTTTATTAGCATGGGCCATGATCAAAGAGCTAATTTATATACACACAAAGATTTTGATGCCTTCTTGCGAGAGGGATACGGCTGCAGGTCCCCAGTTGCTGTATTGCAAACTGCTTGAAAGTCCACTTGATTTCAAAAGTGGCTCACTTACAACGGTGAGGGAGGTACTTGTGGTTGATGTTCAAAATGCTTCTCAGATGACACAGCCCAACTTTTTGATTTAAAGTACTTGGACATCAGGCTCATGCTGGCAGGGCAGAGCGGAGTGGGAGCCGTGCTCTTCCTTGTTGTTCGGAATAGGAGCGCAGGGTTGAACTGGCTTGGGCAGATCATTCCCTGGTCAAGGCGAAGATGACAGCCCCTTTTTCTGCCTCTGCAGAAAAATAAACTGCCCAAAACAAGGCAATATATAACTATCCAGACAGTCAGACAGACAGACAGACAGACAGACAATTATGCCTCCACGTGCACACTGCAAGCAGTTGGGGAAAATTATTTAACTCAGTTCAGGCTAACAGGTGGCCCCCTGTTCTGTGCCCCAGTTGGAGACTAGGAGGTGGATGGGACCCTTTTTACTTCTTTCAAGGTTGGAAGGTGTAAGGGAGGTGGAGGTTCCTATGGGGGCTAGAAATGGGAATCCAGCATTGGATAAGCCCCTTCGAGTGCAACTCTGGCAGCCCCTCCTGCCAGTCCTGTGACACCTGAGACATCCTTCCAGAGGTCACCAGATTGCAGTCCTATGTATACAGAACTACTTGCTTGATTCTTGATATAATGCCCCCCCCCAAAAAAAAACAATCTTAGCGTTTGTAGCTTTTTTATTTTAAACAGTGCCCTCCGGTTCACCCCGTGCTTACTGTCATTCATTCTCATCTTCTTGTGACTTTTACTGCTTTTAATTTGACAAATGAGTTGCTTCAAGTATGCACAGTTTTCTTCGTCTGCACTGGAGACCAGTTTGGTGCAGTAGTTAAGAGCATGGGACTGGGACTCAGGCGATCTGGGTTCTAGTCCCCGCTTGGCCATGGAGCCAACTGGGTGACTTTGGGCCAGTCACAGACTCTCAGCCCAACCTGCCTCACAGGGTAGGGGGTAAGATGGAGGAGGAGAATGGTGTAAGCTGCCTTGAGCCCTTTGTAGGAAAAAGGAAGGATATAAATCGAAAAATCAATCAATCAATCAATCAATCAGTGTGCCTGTTTTTTGTAACCCAGGTGTTGTCTTGGATCCATCCTGAGAGCCAGGCCACGATCACACGTTGCAGCCAGCCTCTCGTAGGTCCGAATGACAAGCGCTGCAAAGAAGATGAGAAGTACCTGCAGACCGTCATGGATGCCAACGCTCAGTCACACAAACTCTTCATCTTTGATGCCAGGCAGAACAGCGTCGCTGATACAAATAAGGTAGAAGTAAGCTAAGGCGACAAATCGCATGGGGACCTTTGCAGCAGACAAATGGCCTCTTTCCCGACGCTTGAGATGCTTAACTTTTAAAAAGTTGAAATGAGTCTAGAATCATCTCAATGAGATTAGAAAGGCTTCAGATCCTTTGAGAGGGTTTTAACTGGGGCGTGTCTTTCAGGCAAAAGGAGGTGGCTATGAAAGTGAAAGCGCCTATCCAAATGTGGAGTTGATCTTCTTGGAAATCCCAAACATCCATGTGATGAGAGAATCGCTGCGTAAGCTGAAGGAAATTGTTTACCCCACGATTGATGAGTCTCGCTGGCTGTCCAGTGTGGAGAGCACACACTGGCTGGAATACATACGGGTAATGGGCTTGATGAAATCTCTGCTTTATGTTCTTCGTTCTTGCGTTCTTTGAAATGTCAGAATTCAGTGACCTTGCTCTTCAGGCATTCTCATGACAGTTCGGCAGAAAAAGTTCATGGAGAGGAATGCCCTAATCACAATGTGGGGTTTTCAGGGCATATGCTCTATCAAAGTACACTGCTAGTGTGTTGTCGTCGTTGTTTAGTCGCAAAATCATGTCCGATATCTCATGACCTCATGGACAACATTCCTCCAGGCTCTCCTGTCCTCCACCATCCCTCGGAATCCACCCAAGCCCACATCGCCCACCCCAGTAACCCCATCCATGCACCACAACCTCTGCCGTCCCCTCCTCCTTTTGCTGTCATTCGTTCCCAGCACCAGAGTCTTCTCCAGTGAGTCCTTCTTTCTCATTAGGTGGCCAAAGTGCATGTTTCAGACCAAATCAGAAGTAAGACTTAGTTTTAACTCTTTATGTTCTTACACCGATTTGCATCCTACCCTGACATGCAAGCGTGTCAGAATGCGTTGACAGTCTCAGCAGGGTGAGCTGAACTTCCATATGCAGGCCTTCTGTCCTAGAACAAGAGAAGAGGCTCTTTTCCCCCTCGCTTAGCGGTCGCTTGGCTTTGGGCATTCTTGACCATGGCAATGGGGCAGCAAGCAGCTCCTTCTCAGAGAAACCAGCCTGCACTCCCAGACCAAAGCACGCAGTGGAGCCCATAACTGTCCAGGCCAGGAAGTCGGGGGCTGCTTCTGCCACGTGGATTTTTCAGACGTGGCTGACATCCAGAGGGCTAGAAGCCACAGAGGATCTAGAGTTTATGCCCGTTTTAGAAAACGGAGTGTCCCACAGTTATCACGATGCTTAGAACAGCCCTTTGAAGCAGCTCAGTGTGGAAATCCTGGTATTGCCCTTTAGGCCCTAAGACGGAAGGGTAGCAACTTGCCTGAGAATCACGGAAATCCTGTCTGATGGCTTCTTCCCTTCCTTGCTGTGCTCCCCCTGGTCTCGTATCTTGTTAGGAATTAGCAGGGATCGTTTTCACTCTTGGACATGGCTCTTTCCTTGCTACACAGAGCATCTGGCAGGCACATGGAGGTAAATCTCCCTCCTCTCTCCTTGGCAAACTGCCACAGGAACGACAGTTCTGCCTGGCCCACTTCCAGGATCCCTTCATTTGTAAACAGTGTGGACCTTTCACCGTTTTCCAGCAAAGTCAAGCAGTGTCAGGGTTTATTCAGGGTATTTTCCAGGTATCAAAGCACAAGTTCCATGGATGCCAGTTCAGGCAGATGCTGACTTGGGAATGGGAAACTTTTCAGTGTTGCAATCAGGTGCTTTGGCTTATTTTCTTTTCTCCACACCAGACTGATTAATTTTGATAAAGTTATGGCGGTTAATTCCAAGCACTTAATGGAAATGATAAATGTAATGGAAATTTTTGTTGTATACTGTCCAGGAGATCATCAGATTATATTCAGCGTATCCTACTAGTTCTGTTATGGATTGCTAACATTGTATTGGCAGCAGAACGTTCAGTCGCGAATTATCTTGAAGAGGCAGACAAAGGGACAAGTCCTGAGACTTCTGTTACGGCTTTGCAGATACTTCAGATTGTTAACCAACTTTCAAAGTATTCTAGTTAAATACAGCACTTGCTCAGGCTAGTTGTGACTGTCTTGTAAAATGCCTTTTTAGTGGAATCGCTTTAGGGAGTGTGCGCGTGCGTGTATTAAATAGGGGTTTGGTTCTCCTAACCTCATCAGTTGCTGCTGTAGGCGAGTCACATAATCCTGATTTGTGTGTACCTGGCATTTAAGACTCATGTTCAGTGAAGTCCAAGTATTTGTTAAGTGCATTAGTTTTGTTATTCTGATAAGACTCGTTCACACTTCTGCATGGGGAAGTGCTGACAGCAGGGAACTTACACCACTGGAAGTATTCAGTGCTCTGATTCCTTTTCGTGGAGGAAAACCCTGCCAGGAGCTGTTCACACGATAACTGAAATAAATGTCTGTGTTCAGAAGCAGTGCACCTCTGAATACCAAACTCTGGGGACGAGCAGTAGGGAAATGCCATCACTAAATCCTTCTTGGGAGGTCCTGGGCCTATTTGGCTTGCCTTTTAGGAAATGAAATCCTGGCTAGAGTGATCTTGCTGACAGCTTGCCTTGGTGTAACACTTCAATCTGGAATGCTTCTTTTTTTCGACAGATGCTTCTTGCTGGGGCAGTACGAATCGCCGACAAAATTGAGTCCGGTAAAACATCAGTCGTGGTGCACTGTAGTGACGGCTGGGACCGTACAGCTCAGCTTACCTCTTTAGCCATGATTATGTTGGACAGCTATTACAGAACGATCAAGGGCTTTGAAGTCCTCATAGAGAAAGAGTGGATAGGCTTTGGGCATCGGTTTGCGATGGTAAGTGTAATGCAGAGGGGCAGGTAGAAAACGAAGGCCACCCTCTAGAAAGAAACGCATAGTTTACTTGGGAACTGGAAGCAACCATACTCTTTTCCCCCCGGTGACAAGGAACTGAACAGTTTGGTTGACAGCAGCAAATCGTATCCCCTAACTCCGCACCATCCTAGTGAAGACGTTTCACTGCTCTCTGTGGGAATAAAATAATCTCTCTGCAGTTCGCAGGAGCGGTGACTGCTGCTCCATCCCCTTTTCTCAGGCATCTTCTGCCTCATTCACTGCCTTCTGAAGTAGTCTCCATTTCAAATACCGCATCCAGTTCTGCACTCCTCGTTTTAAGGAGGACATTGGTAAGTTGGAGCGTGTCCAGAGGAGAGCTGCCAAGATGATGAGGCATCTGAAAGCCATGTCTTAGGCAGAACAGTTGGAAACATTGGGTCCATTCAGTCTGGAGAAGAGAAGATGAAAAGAATGCATTGACAGTGGTCTTCGCATATCTGAAAGGCTGTCAAGCTATTCATGGAGCAGATTTTACTCTGCTTTTACTTTTACTCCAGGGGGCAGGATCAAAACCAACAGGTGGAAGCCAATTTCAGCTAAAGGTTAGGAAAAGGTATCTAACAGCCGGAACTGTTCACCTGTGAGACAGATTGCCTTTGGAGGTGGTGGAGGCTCCTTCGCTGAAAGTGGTTCAGCTGAGGCTGGACGGCCACCTGCCAAAGATGCTCTACCTATACCCTGAAGTGCAGAAGTTGCATTGAGCAGGGGGTTGGACTAGATGATCTCTAAAGCCACTTCCAGCTCTGTGATGAGAACTGCTGTCGACAGTAACTAGGGGAAGACTGCTTCCATGACTCACAGAAATAATGGCCACATTCACCATGACCCTGTCGTCTCTGCTGCGAATCCCACGCCTAGCTGCACTTGGCTGCCCTGTTCCAGTTTTCACTCACCGCTGAGCCTGTGCAGATATATCACAGCGCATTCGAAAGAGTTTGGGTTGTGCCTCCTACAAATTTCTACAACGCTTCTGCCATTTTTTAATTTAAGTCCCATTTTTTAACCCAGCAGGCTCCTGCATGTGCTGGTTTTATTTTATTTCTGTGCCACCCAATAGCTGAAGCTCTTTTGGAAGGGTGCCGTGAGGCTGATTTAGTTCAGGGTAGAGATTTAGTGCTTAATTGTTTGAAGAAACGAGTTTTTATAATGCAGCCCTTCCTTATTCTTGAAAGGTTATTTAAAATCCATACTTTTGAGGAAAAGCTTTGCTCATAGGATTCTTTTTGCTTTGCCCAACTAGCGAGTAGGTCACGGAGACGATCATCATGCTGATGCTGACAGGTCCCCCATCTTCCTTCAGTTCATAGACTGTGTGTGGCAAGTGACAAAGCAGGTAAGAGCAGGTGTATGATGAACGCTTTACTTCTGATCGACAAGGCACTCATATTTCCTTTGCAGAAGTGAAGCACGTTCTGGATTAAATTTTGTATCTATGTAGTTCAGCACAGAGAAAGTAGTTTTCAGAGCTGTTAGACTTTAATATCTTTGGTGTTTTAGAAATGATTGGACACGTCTTTTGTCATCTGGAATATATCCATGCTTGCATTTTGGGAGACTGAGGGTGCAAACCTAAGCATGATTAGATAGCAGAGGCATTAGCTAAGGAATGCTGGGAGTTGTAGGACTTTTGCTAAGCATGAAGACGGTTGCGCTTAAGAAGCATCTGCTGCAAGGTCAGTGTCTATAAATGACTCATGATCCCATGAGCGGAGTTCAGGTCATCAAAAGTCTGCTCCCAGTGTTGGCTAATGGAAGGGGGGGGTTGATTTATTTATTTATTTTTACCGGTCCTCGCGTGTCACCTCTCCAAATCTCCTCTGGGGCTTGTTTTTCTGCTGGAACAGAGGCCCTTTAGGTCCCAGAAGGATTTTTTTTTAAAGATTATTCTTCAACAGAATGTTCTGCAAATATTTTTGCAGTGGCATGATAAAATATCTTTAAGGCAACATGGCAAAATCCAAAGCAAGAAGCAAATGATAAAGGGAAAGGTTTATAGGAATTTCTAATTACTTTGAGTTTACATGGTATGGATAAACTGGATCAAAAATCTACAAGATCAGTTTGACTAGGAAACTGCTGTCGGTAGCCTCCTCGTGATGACCTAGCCAGTTTCCATATCAAAAACATCTAATTCTTACATACCATCTCTGAGATTTGCCTATTCAGGACAATTAATGCAGCGTACTGCACTGTACCCATTGCTGTGGTTTACAGGAGTGGATGCTATCTGAGATTCTCTTGACATTAAACAGCATCATAAAGGTATGCAATTCTCATTTAGCATAATATAAAGGTACCTAATTTTCACTTTGCTCTTGGTGATGCTGTTAATAAATACAACAGATTTCTAACTGGCCTTCGGGATGCTTCACAAGGCAGTACGCAAACAATAAATAAAGCATATTGAAATATTGCATATATAAAATAAACAGTTTGAAAATGCTATATATTAACAGCATACCAAGGCTGACTTGCACCCACTGGGAGTTTCCCCCCATCTGCCCTCAAGCCATTTCCTGCTTTGCTTCATCACCGTTAGGTCCGAGGTGCACCACAGAGCTGCACAAGTTCTACTGCAGGGGTGTGTCACCTGCTTGGGTCACCTCTGTGTTCTGAAGACTGGGCAGGGATGCAACAACACCAGCAGTGGTATGTGCTAGAAAGCCTCCAGTGGCCACCTGGAAATCGGCCAGGTCCAGTCGCTTCCAGGGATGAACTGTCTTAATAGCTTTTCTGCCTTTGCAGAGGGGAAAAGTCGCCATTAGTCTAAATCTCCGTGGGCAATAGTCTGACCATGACAAAGGGACCAACCCATAGTCCCCCACTTTCAGCCACCATCCCCTTGCCTGGCTGGGGAAACCCACTTGAGGGCAGGGCAGGCCCTCCCTGCCGAGGGGCCGGGACAGCCCCAGAGAGGGTGCCCTTGATGTCCCTCAGCACCAGCACTCCAGGGACCGCAGCATCACGGCTGCACTGCTGAACGGCCTGATGCACCAGCAGAGTGCCTAACCTGGCCCAGCACAAGAGGCACATGCTCCAAACTAGTAGCCAGGCAGCCGGGGCGCATGGAGAGAGAGCGCGCGCAGGGAGAGCACATGCTCCCTGACTCTTTGGCCCTCAGATCTGCCCTGCTGCTGAGCTGGACAAACTGCTCCCTGTGAACTCCCCCTCCTTGGTAATGCAGGCCAGATTCACTGCCTCATGCACTATGAAATCAAGGATGAGGGAGGTTTTAACGTGAGCCAACCTGGCCTTTAGAAGCCGTGCCCAGAGAGTGGGCTTAGTTTTCTCTGATTTGGTATTGTTAAACTTTGCATGCATAAGATGTTTAATTTTATCCTGCTTTCTGTAGCATGGCCAATTAAAGATACGTCGGACCTTGCTTCCTCCTAGGAATGGCATGTGGTCTTTGGTTAGAAGAAAAGTATTGAAAATGCTTTAAACATCTGGAAGAACAAAACCCCTTTAGGGACAAGATCCTTAACTCAAAACAGCCTTTTCTTTTCTTTTCTTTTCTTTTCTTTTCTTTTCTTTTCTTTTCTTTTCTTTTCTTTTCTTTTCTTTTCTTTTCTCACTATAAAAGGTTTTAGTTTCCCTCTAGTAAAAGATGGGGAAACAACTTTGCCTGTTGCACATGTGTGCAAAATTTGCATCCAGAAAGAGGTTTGAAGAGGCTACAGGATGGGGAGGGGACTGAAATATTTAGGAAAAATTAGAACATGGTTCATAAGATAGGCTTGTCATGTTTTTTCCGAGAGCACAGTGTCTTAATCTAAGTATCCAGACCATTATGAATGTACCAACCCGCTGTAATAGTATGAAGGAATTACTATTTTTCCCTTGTACTAGTTCTTAGCTACTCTATATTTGCAGCAGTTCAGAGCCTCTTCACAGGGATTACTTTGGAGTTACTTTTAATTTGACCAATGTATTACATGAGCCCCTGCTGAATTAAAATATATTGTATTTATAAAGTTCTCTCCCACTGGTTCACCCCCAGAGAACACCTTTTGGTTTTTACGTTTTTCCGGGTTTCAGGTTGGATGTCAGGAAGTACTTCCTGATGGTTAGGACCCCTAGGATATGGAATGGGCTTCCACAGGAGGAGGTGGAAGCCCCATCAGTGAGGGTGTTCATGGAAAGATTGGGCACCCATATGCTGGACATTGTATGAGCAGAACCGACTTGTGCCAGGGGTCAGACTAGATGGCCGGGGAGGCACCTTCTGTTTCTGTGTTTTTAAGTAGAAAATAACAAAGTGAAAATAGAAAAATACCAGGGGCTTAAACAGCGAAATGAACTCTGACTAACTCTGTTTCTATTTATTTGGTGTCCTGTTGGGATTGATATGATTCTGAAACCCTTAGATTTCAAAATTTTCCCAAAACCCATTTTCCCAACACAAAGGGAATGGGCAACTCACTTGCACAAGCTACTGGGTGAGTTATACTTTTGCCTTTAAAAGAATGGAATTACATTGTCAGAGGTGTAGGGAAAGGACAACAGAAGATCACAAACATAAGTGGACATGGTTGGTGCCACTTTTACCAGCACCTGGCAATTCCCCCACATCCTCAGTTCTAGATGCAGCAGAACTATTGTGGGATAAATGTTTTCCACATATCCGGCTCATATCACAGGGAAGAGTTTTAACGGCTAGCTTACAAAGACTCAGGTTTTGCTCAGTGAAGTCACATCCACATTCCAAAAGTATAACATGGTTTCAAAATGGTTTCAAGCAGCAGTGCAACCAATGAGGCTGAGTTGGGTAAAACACTGCACTGATGACTCTTTGGAGGAATTACAATCCGGAATGATTCAGCCTCTGAAAGAGACTCTTAATTTCCTTTCGGTGAATTCACGAGACTGCAGAAGAGCCTCAGCTGTGCCCCACTGGGCAGTCTCTTCTGCCCCACGAATGAAGGTGGGCAAGTGGGTCTGCGTTTAGCTAGTCTGTCTGGCCCGCTAGCAGGAGGATGGAGGTTGGAAGAAGGCAGCCTTCCAGATCCAATAACTATTTTTATTACTGTTTTTCTTTACCAAACTACTATGTAATTGAGGGAGTCAGGTGAAGTTCTATTATCTCATTTGCAGTGTATATTGCATGGAAAAGTATGACATAATATGTACACGTGCCTGAATTCTGCAATCATAAAAGAATTCTTCTGCTCCTAAGAAATTTGGTATTCCTTTGGTGGCATACTCCCAAACCCCACCCCCTTTCAAAACAGGAAATTTGCCCTGATCTGCTCAGTAGAAGATTCATGTTTTCTGTATGTCTGTGCATACATGTCTGTGTGTGAAAGGTAGAGAATATAAATGGAATGAAAACAAGGTTGTTTGTTTTTCCTTATCAAAAATGCAACAATATATTTTGTTGTTTTAGTTTCCTGCAGCATTTGAATTCAATGAGCTGTTTTTGATCACCATTCTGGATCATCTTTATAGCTGTCTCTTTGGCACCTTTTTATACAACTCTGAACATCAGCGAATAAAAGAGGTAAATCATCTGTGTAATGATTTTATAGGAGGCAAAGGATATTTTGCGGTTATTTTGCCTGTTCTGCAGAGCTGAAAGTATGTAAATGTCACACAGGAATGAATTTTCATATTCCTCTTGATGTGCAAAAATAGGCATCAGATAGCACAAATACCGTTTCTGAATCATTGATGAAAACACATCTCCTCTCTGAAAATCGGTTAGCAATTGTAGCCAAAACTACAAGCCCTGGTTTATGCCAGATGCTGTTTCTTGCTGTGACTTGTTAATGATGTATGTATAATTTGCAAATGAGCCCCATTGGTGCTTGCTGTGGGAGCTATTGACTTTTAGCAAGAAAGTGCAGATTTGACAGAACTTCCTTTCCTCACCCAGGTTTGTATTCATTGACTGATTCTTTGGCTCTGCCCATTCAGAAATCCTCCTTCCCTTGAGCTGGGTGGAAGAAAGGTTCAGGCGCTGCCTCTCCTTCTTTCAGGGCAAACAACGCAGGCACGCACTTGACGTGTGGGTCCCTGGTTTGCTCCCCAGTTAAAGGGCACAGGGGCTAGAAGAAGCTCCGTCAGTCGGAGCTGGGCTCCGTGGACAGAAGGGCCCCAGAAGGTGGCCTTTTACATTCAGTCCAAGGTTTATTTGTAGCCAGGGTCTCCCTGAAGATGCACGAGATGAACGAAGGACACAGATGGTACATTTCAGAAGGCTTGAGTGCAGCATCCGCTGGAATCCCATGACTTCGTGCTCAGCGAGGGCAGGCGGGCAGCGCATGTGAGGCAGGAGCTCGCTCCCCTCGCAGCCCATGAAGAAAAATGTTTATACAAACAGTCCCTTTGTGTTTTTGCTTAAGTGGCTGATCCGACACAGCAAATTGCATGATTGCACCACAAGATGGGGCTGAATTATGCATTCTTACCAAGTCTGTGCCTACGAGACAGCTCCCTCTCATGAATGGATAATCTAATGCAGCTCCCTTTAAAAAAAGAAAGAAAGAAAAAGGAAAGCAATTTAGGAGACAACTGTAGTGGAAACAGATGCCTTATAGCACTGAAGGAGTATAAAATTGCAAGATGAAGCTGATAAGAATTCTGATTCCAAAGCATTGATTTAAGAATGGTTTTATGGTGATGTTGTGTTTTGTCATAGAATTAAAAACGAATAAAGCTCAAACATGAAAAATTAGTTAGAACATAATGCGTAGATGGGCACAGGGAGATTGTAGGAAAGTGTCTGTCTATTTTCTTAAAGTTTTGCTTTTACTGAGCTTTTCTTTGTGGATCATTCTATTTTGTTTCTTTCTCTTTTTACTTGTAATTAATGGTATTCAGTGACACCACTGCTGTACTCCAAGTCCATTATTTCTTTAATATGCTTCAATTTCTATCCCACTTTTAAATTAATTCTCCATGGAGGCAGAAATGCAGCTTTCCAAATTGAAGTTTTTTTTCAGTAGAGTCAAACTTGAAAGCTCTCATCACAGAATTACTGCTTCTTGAATTGTTTAGCGTAGGAACTCAACATATAATTTTCTCAATGGAAAGCTTTTGTAATGGATCGGTCCATTGTCAAATTGTTGGAATTGCATTCCCCCGAGTGCTGAAATTCCATGGAAGTTTATGGATGGGTCCTCAGGGAAGGGAACTGTGGTGGTAGCCCAACAGGCGATTCGTTCATTTTTGTCAGCCTTCACTTTCACGGAAATCTTTGGGTGTTTTGCTCAGCCAGCTCACTGGGAGTTCAAGAGGCAACAGAAAAACCAAGGAGATGAGCCTGGGAACACGCTCCAGCAGGTGCCTGTGGAGCCTCCTATGGTAGACAGGAACTGGCTGCTGTCTCTGATTGCAGAAATGGTTCCTTAAGTGTAGGAAGCCCAAAACTCTGTACTGCTGCGTAGCATTTTTGCAGGTGTGCCTGACAAGATGCTCATGTATCTCCTTCAGGAAACAAGCACAAAGACAGAGTCTCTGTGGTCCTACATCAATAATCACCTTGACGAATTCAGTAACCCTTTCTATGTGAACTATGAAAACCACGTCCTGTATCCAGTTGCCAGCTTAAGCCACCTGGAACTCTGGGTAAACTACTACGTGCGGTGGAATCCTCGAATGCGGCCCCAGGTAGGTGTGTTCATGCTCTCTTGGAAACAGGCTTGCCTACTTTTTCAAAGTTAGGCTTCCACAGCACTGCGTTTTCGTTTCTAACAGTAAGCGAGGAGCGGACATCTTCAGGGCCCTGAGTGCAAGGTGAATCCTCAAAGCTAGGACTAGGAGCTCTGTCCATCCCTTTCATCTCAAGGTGACTCATTACATTCTGGCTGTGGAAGGAAGTGACCTGTATGCCCATCGAAGGGCCGCAAAATGTTGGCTTGCTTCCATAGCGAGTGATTACCATGAGTTGCCACCAATCGCATGCCGCGACCCCAAGTCTTCTGAGACACACAGAAGATCCAGACAGCGCCCAGCACCCGTCTCTCACCTCACCCCAGGCTATGTAAATGGTGGTGGCTTTGCCTGCTTTATCTCCCACGAGTTCAGTGTTGCTTTATTTGAGCTGCGGCTGTGGCTCCCGTCCACTTCCTGTGGCAACGGGACCATTGCCATCTCCCTCCCCGTCCTTTTTCTGGAGCCAAGGCAGTCTGTGCCCGTGCTGTGGATGCTGGAGTCCAAGACCTGGGGACAGTAAAACACCTAGGCTGCCCTGCCCAAGCCACATGCCAGTGCGAAGCCCAGGATCGGCAGTTGCTAGACAAAAGGGCATGTTGAGAATGAGCGAGAGTTCAGCTGCTGGTGCTGGTGGGGCACTGTTCTGCCATCCCCGGCCACTGCTGGAGTAAGAACCCACGTAAGAAGTTGTGGGATAAGATCCAGCTGGGCTAGCACATGCTTAATAGGATTGGATATTTGGGGAATTCCGTTTTCAAAAGGCAGGCGACAAGACCTGAATCATCACCAGCTAGCACTAAACCATTTCACCATTAGGGTTGCTGTTGCTGTGTGGGAAGGAAGTTTTGGACACACATGCTGCATAATCGCCGATCGCCTCGCAGGACCTATTAGAAGGTCTCATTCTGTTGCCAAGCTGGTCTTATCCATTTGTGCTGACGCTTCTTTTTCTTCCCTTTCTGAAAGCAGACTTCCCTTTTACGACTGCTAGTAAAGGCACCGAACCTTCCTCTCCGGAATACCTTAACACCTTCAGTGATTATTTTTCAGCTTTTCTTTCCTAAGGGTGGATTCCTTTAGAAACCAGTCAGTTAAAAACTGTAACATTGCAGGAACCTTATGCTGTTGAGTAGGCAGAGAATTTTCTAAAGGTTTTGATCAGTAGATCTGGATCTTCTGCACACGCTAAAGAGAAAGCGGGTGCCACCATGGCCTGGAATTTGGCCTCACATCCTGCAGAAAGTGCCCTGCACCTGACATAGACTCATTGACATAATTTTTGAATGTTTGGATCACAAGTGTTATGGAGGGATGCAATAAACGGCTTCCACTTGGTAGGGAAGTGCTGCACCTAAAGACGGAAGACAAGGCTGAGTTGCCTCAGTCAGTGGTTGCACCTGCTCCACCTGCTTATTTCTCAGTAGTTATTTCTTATTTCTGGTAAGAACTTGGTGTTTGCTTTTTTACATTGGAAGAAGTAGGGGGTCTTTGCAGGTGCTAAAACAGGTATCTAGAGTGCACAGGTGTCTGTGGGAACCACATCTCCTATCTCTGGTGTAGAACATCACATGAGAATGACATCCATGTATAGCTGCAGCAAATCATCAGCATCTAGCATGTTGCCATGGAAATAAAAAAAGCCCACTTAAAAAACATACAAACAAAACCTGGCAACAGAAATGTATGCAAATATTTTGAAATCAGCCAGTGATGATAATTTGCCAAGCATTCAACAAGTGAACCAGCAAATTGTCCTGAACCTCTCTGACCAGAAGCAAACATTTCAATACATAGATATAAAGCACATCGTTTGCTCGACATGGAACCAGCTGCCTAGAGAGGTGGTGGGCTGTCCCACACTGGAGACATTCAAAAAGAAACTGGAACCATCTGAGTGGGATGGGGTAACTTGGTGTCCTGCAACAGCAGGGGGCTGGACTAGGTGGCCTTGATGGCCCCTTCCAACTCTTCTGTGATTCTATGACATTTTATAAGCCGACGTTTTATCATTCAAACTGCCAAAATGGAATACGGTTTACAGGGAAGGACTGCAATTGGAGGCGCCATGTTTTCTGCATGGGAGTACTTCCGTTTAGAAATTTGGTCACACATGCTGGGGTTGTGCGTGAGATAATCCCCCCCCCCCCCCCAAGTACTTCAGTGGTAAGCTGGGAAGGAAACCCAGCAGTGCCTCTTGGGAAAAGATGCATCCCATGAAAAACACCTACGCTTGGCATGCCTCATGTAGTGCAGTGGAGAAGGGGACCCAGTATTACAACCTGCCTTGAAGTCCCCATCTGCTGAGAGAGGGTTCTGATAGTCATGAAAGTATCCCAGTGAGAGGAATTCTAGTTGCAGCAATTCTCTGTGAGCAGCCGCAGCATCTCGACCCAGAAGGCTTTGGGCCAAGGCATTGTGTGGATGGCAGCTGGAGGGAGCATCTCTGCTTGGGTGTAAGCACCACTTATCTGGGCGCAGGCTCCGTTAAGCATAATTGTAACTACACTTTTGAGTAAACGTGCAGGATTGCCGCTGGGACAGCTCAGGTGGGCCTTGAGCAGCAGCAGCAGCGTGGAAACTGCCGTGACGCTGTCAAAATGCAGAGCTGGTAAAAGAGGCGACCCGTCGCAGTGTGTGCAGTGGCTGGGTGGAGGGCAGTCTGTTTTGTCAGTACTCTTCTGAGTGTAGAGCGAAACAGGTGAGCCTCAAAGCATGTGCAGCACCACAAGTTTCCGGCACCATTTTGCCATTTTACGCCCATTTTCCAGCTTAAAATCATCTGTTTTTTTCACAATCTGAGTGTATACAGCCAGCTTCTTATAGGTTTTATGATCCGAAAACGACAATGTTGCTTTCCTGTCTTCCCAGTCTTGGCAGTAGTTTTTTTCTCCGAAGTTGCTTTGCTTCCTAGGATCCACTGATGCCTTTGTTCCTTCTTTCCTTCTCATATCGTCTCTTCCTTTCAGGCTTCCTAAGCATGTAATTGCTCTGCGGTTATATCTAATTCTGGCACTTTTTGTAGTGGTGCAGTTTGCATTTCTAGGACCTAGCAGAAGCACACTTTGGAAAAATGGGGGTTTTAAAACTTACACAGCTTTCCTCCTTGACATTGCAGGGCATTGTTGCTTCAGTCCATCAGAATATCAGATTTGGAGAGACAGACAAAACCACACATTGGTAGCATGCTTTCATTTTGAGATGTCCAAGGAATGGAGGTGTCCCAGGGCTGCCTTGCCATCCTGGCCTAACAGTTGCTGTTACAGTGCCAAGTAGAGGGACTTGAGAAGCAAGACGCAGGGGTCTGCAGTGACCCTTGATTCTAGGGCCTTTGCTGGTACAGTCTAGTTCCAGCAGCAAAATATATGCGCGTGTGCGCACACACACACACTCACTCACTCACCTTTTACTAGGATGGGGAAAGAAAAGGATTTCTCTCCTTTGTTTAGACTTGAAGGGACAAGTCTAAGCCGCTTCTGTCCGGGATGTACAGCTGGCCTGCAGAATGGCTTTGTAACTTACCAAATTAACCCGAACCTGCAGGCCTGCTTGATTTCCCTCCGCTTGGGACTGAGGGGCTGTACCAGGCAGGCAGGCAGGACATAAAAGGTCGAGGAAAGAGGTGGAGGGGAAACACACACGGTTGGTGGCTGACCAGCCCGTTACGTTCTTGCTTACCTCACCGCCATCTCTGATCCAGCAGCCTGCCAAACCCTTTTCAGCCAGAGGGAAACACAGAGCTGCACGAAAGACCAGGGTGGCTCTGTGACCAGCTCTAACTTTTGGTTGGAGTGAATCCCCACTTGTGTCTCCAGACGCCCAAAGGAAGAGTGGAGCTGGCTGCCAAGCCTTACCCTCTTGCCACACAGTGGCTTCAAGAATGAGGACGAGAGCAGGCTGTAGATCAAGCAGTAGTTTAAAATAGTCATATTATTCTACAGCGGCCTTTCTTCCTAGTTCTAAAACCATTCTTTAAAAGGGGCTATAGAAGAAGAAACGAATTCACCGCTGAACAATTTTCCTCTGAATTGAGCTTGTAAAGGAGAGTGCAAGAATATACAGTCACTTCCATACAATTAAGAGCTGGTGGCACTGTGCGGAGCTATTATATTGCTTTTTATGCCACTCCATGTTGGTGTGTATTTTGTGATTCCGATGCACTTCACTGTGCTGAATGAGCGGAGCAAAGTAGGTGCAGTCTCCTTGGAGATCTTCTTTTACCTGCACTGAAGTAGCCATTGGACCTCTGCAGGTCTGAGGTAGCTTGAGCCGTGGAAAAGCAGCTGTTTTGGCTGCACAGACCCCCTTCTAGGGCTTTTTAATGCTGTCACGCCCATGGCACTGGTGCACAGCTAGCACTTGTGACCCACACGTTCGGCTCTTAGAATTATCTGCCCAGTGGGAGCCATATGTCAGAGCTTTATGAAACACAGAAGTGGAGTTGCTGCGATCGCTAACTCACTGCAAAATGAATGCTTCCACACACAGGTGGGTTGAGTGAGACACAACGGAGAACGCGGCATAATCCGTGGAAATAAACCCACTGCTGCCTTCCATATTAGTTGGTTGCAAGCCGTATGCATCTTTTCCAGACCATGCTCGAAGGATGGGGGGAAATGATGGCACAGGAGAAAGAAGCAGCTGCTCACCTGGGCAGGTGCTGTAGGACTTGGTTCTCTTAGGAACCATCTGCTCAAAGGCTGGGTGCTCCTCCTTGCCTTTGGTGTAAATCCGTCAGGCAATTCTTAAATTTCTAAGAAACGGCTTATTTTGTTGCTGAAGTCTCCTTGAGACAGACATTTCTCATGGTCTTTTAATAGCTAGTAATTAGCAGTTATTTTTCTGTTGTAGTTATTTTTCCATCATCTTTTTTTCCTTCTAAACAAACAAGAAATCTCTTTGCATTTCTTTTAATACATTGGAATGAGCAATACCTTTAGAAGTAAGTTAATTTGCAGAAGTAAAGCAGAAAGATTAATCTTATTGTTTATTGGTGCTAATGACTTTTAATATATTTGAAGCTTAATTAAGTTATTTAGGGAATAACTGTGTGAGTTATTGAGTGGTTGCCTAATCAATGTTACAGCTAGCTTGGGTCACGGATGGCATTTTTCTCTCAAAATGATTGGAGGAGTTAGAAACCTGACCGGAGGGCTTGTCCACCTTTGGGGCAACGGCCCCATATGGAAAAATGAAATCGGGAGCACAGGTGTGCGCCTGCCGCCCTTCCCCGCGGTGAGCTTGTTCAGCTGCAGAGGTGGAACTGTGTATCGCTTGCAAAGTGTTGCCTAGCAGCAGACCATAAGCCGTCCACAGTGACACTGGCATTTCACAAAGGGAGAGAGATGCACCTATTCAGGAATCCAGCATGGCACAGACTGCAGTGAACATAAGCCAGAACTGGTTTGGTTTTCACCCAGGGGGCTTCAAGAGACTGCCTGCAAATGACCCTCTCTCATCCTTTGACCTTCTTCCAGATAGGAAAGGGCTGGCGAAGGAGGAGTTGCGTCTGTTCATCCCTTTTGCAGGCTCCCGCTGTCTGCTGTGCAGGACAGTCGGGCTTAGGACGGTCCAGCTGCAGGGCCCTGCAGGGCAAGTGCTTGCTGTTTGTTCCCAGCTCCCGCTGGGAAGAGCTTCCCAGATACTTTCTTTCTCCCCAAGGGGCTGCACAGAATTTCGCACCAGATTCCTTTGGAAGACAAAGCAATGGAGATTATCCTATCCCTGCAACAATCCGTTTTCTTGCAGAAAGCCCGGGCCACCAAAGTCTTACAGTGTACTAAACCAAGCACACAAATTTGCAGCACGTTTAGAAATCCAGAAACTCACCCAGACCTTATGCCAGGGAATGCCCAACTCCAGCTGCATCTTTTATGCTGTTGCTGCACCTCTTCTCACACTGCTTCCCCTCCTTTTCCTTGATTTGCCTGAAATGATCTAACGTGTATCCCCAAATTGTACAAGATCCACACTTGACTAATATAGCTTGGAGCCAACACTACGTGTTGCCCTTTTTTTTTTTTTTTGCAATATACAAAATTCCTTTGGCTTTTTTGAGTTCTTTTTGATTTACTATATTGAGAAAGGTATTTTCATTTCTCCCACTGTAGCAATGGGAAAACTGAGCACGGAAACACCGGAAGAGCGTACCTTTCCTTTGTCATCCTCTTCTCCTTTCCTTGTAACCCTTTGCCATCTATTTGTTTATGAAGATGTAACTGATGTGGAAGAACCACCAAGAGGCAGCTCAACAGGCAATTGACCTTACCTGTGCCTGTGTCTATATTCTGGGGCAGGGAGGTCCATGTTGCCTTCTCTGCAAGGGCCTTCGGCTCTTAACATTCCCATGGGAATTTGATCTGCCTGGCTCTTAATTTTGATGTCCTTCACTGGTCAATATAGATTAGCTTCTTTGCTGCCTTTTCTCTTCGTTTATTTTGCATTTTCTTGTTGCTTTTACCATGATCTAGAAAATCTGCCCAGTGCACTTTCTGTAATGCAAAGGCAGCGTAAAATTATTGTACTGAGTACCTGATATTTAAGTTGTAGCTTTGCATTTCTTGGGTTGAAAGGTGAATCGGAGCATTTTATACACAGCAAGCAATCACCTGTGTTAATCTCTGATAGGTGCCAATTCACCAGAACCTAAAGGAACTCCTTGCCATCAGAGCTGAGCTCCAGAAGAGAGTGGACGAACTGCAGCGGGAAGCGGCGACACGGTCCATCTCTTCGTCGTCGGACCGGGGCTCCTCTCCCGCAGCCACACCAGTGCACACTTCTGTCTGATGTGAGCCCAAGCTCAAGGTGCAGTTGTGGAGACCTGCCGACTGGCAGAGGTGCCCTTCTCCCGCATGCCCTGGGGCAACATCCTTTCCTCCTGCCGTGTCTCTGGAGGCCAGAACTGCTCCCTCCAGGGAACACGGTGGAGGCGGGTGCTTGCTAGTTTTTTCTAACGTGTCTTTTTGATGTCTAGCGGAATTTACAGTGGGAAAGCTAGCCGTGTCTCAGGCGACCTCCAGCAACGCTGTTGGAAACCAGGTCCACGTAACGGTGCGAACGGCTTGCTGGTCTGGCTCCCAGAGAGATGCCCCAAAGGCCTGGCTGCCACACCTGCAGTGCTCATAATTCCCGAAAGGGGAGCCTCCCGGTTTCCCTGGTACTTAACATGCTTTTCAAAGCCGTAGGAAGTACTATTTCTTGGGACAGATAGAGCTGACCTGATGCACTTTGAAATGATTTAATTTTTTAATACTATAGTCAGTTGTATATTTTGGATAAACATGCCATTAAACAATGAGCAGGATTTGCCAAGCATGAAACAGCCAGTGGTTGTAAAATAATCGTTTTGAAGCCTGGATGACCAAATAATACTTTTCCAACTTTTCTGCAGTTATTGTCCACTTGCCATGTCACTGAGGTATATCAAGGGACTTGTTCAGTTTGCCTTTTCACGTAACTAGACACTGAAATGTGTGAACTGCAGATGCAAGTACTTTATTGTATCTTGTTAAAAATCTGTTTACATGATTTCTTTCTTGTTCTTACTGCATACAAGTCTATGCAAGGCCAAACACTCTTTAAGTAGTGCATATGGACAATATTATTTTCAAACATTTTTCAGACACCAATAAATTGTATTTATGATGGCAGATAAAACTTTTTAGGCAAAACAATCGTAATTGGGTTCCTTGAGACAATAAAGGCCATTGTGTTTTTGTATTAGCTGTTTTATATGTTTTCTTCTAAGCAAGGTTATTTCCTTTCCATTTCCTATAAAACACGGCGATCGCCAACATGGTTACCTCTGGCAGCACACGCTTATGGCAGATCTGGAGCAAGGCAAATCGCAAGCTCCGGGGTCTTCCAGCTTGCCTCTTCCGCACCATGCTGCTGCCTGCTCACTCCCTGGCTCAAAAGCTTGGCAAAACGGTGGGAAAGAGATTGGTAGCTCCATCTCCTATTTGGACTTCATTTGAGATACGTTTGTCAAAAAGGCTAGCCGCCGTTTCTATAAAGCATGTTAGATTCTCCCCCTCCTCCCTTTGATCAGTGCTTACTCTATGCCTACATTAAATTCTGGAATTCAGGACAAGCCTTTAAGTGTGGGTGGCGAGGAACCACCCCGCCCATTGCTCGCTCCTTCACACAGACTGGGCATATGTCTAGAGAGCAGCACAACTAATTCTGTCTGCCTTTTCGTTGCTTGGTCTGCAGTTTCTTCGAGCAGCAGCTCCATCTTGTCTTGTGTGAAATCTCAGGAGCTATTTATGATTCAGCATGGGGATCTTTTCATAGAAAAACATGGAACATCCCACTTGGTGCAGGTCTTGGCATCACATGTTTACTTTTCAAGATTACACACCAATTGTGTTCTAGCGTTTAGAGTACTGGAATGATTGCATGCAAGAGTGTTGCTTAGCCTACATGTACATTCTCTTCTACAAGAGCAGGCAAAACGGTACCCGCAGTTCATACCCTTTTGCAGAAAAAAACACAAACATTTGCACCCATTTAAAAAGTGAAAAAACCCCACATGTGGGCCTGGCCAGAAATATCTCAGGATCGGGCTTGTAACACAGGGAGCCACCTGCGTTTACGATTGCCTCAGGACTGTGCTCTCCAGGCTGATCCAAGTGACCTGCCATTCCATAGGAGGGACTTTTCTTGTTGCTGATGAGGCTAGAATAGCAGCTTGTTAGTGTTGTGCAAATGCACACCCACAGAGCACACACACAATATCGTTGTACAAGCCAGTCTTTCATTTATTGTTTTCCAGTTTGTGGTTCAGCAATCGCGGTTGGATCCCCCTCCCCCATAATTCTTATATGCACTTTAGCAAAATGAGTCTGCCTTTGGACAGCGTAACACACAATTTTCATCTGGGACAGATCATGTCTGTATTACCCAATGGTAGATAACGCATTGTTTAAATAAAAACTTGGTGTATGGACACAATCTACTCTTTAAATTTACTGTCTGGGTTCTCCCGCATTACAGTTTCATCTTCCCTTTTTTTGCCAAAAGTGTATTGCTTTATTTCCCTTTTCTGTACATGAAGTTATGCACTTCTCTTGAATGAAGGCCAATCTGTGCAGAAGCAACTAATCCATTCACCATGAGAATACATAGCAAGTGAGGCCTTCTGTGAGGGGACCCTCAGTGCCACGGCCTTAAGCGCTTTGCCAAAGGAAGATGCAAGCTAAGAGAGGGCAGTATAAACCAAGCTGACTCTTAAGCTATAATGGATCATAATTCCACTATTTTCATAATTTTGCACAATAAAGGAAACTTTCCTTTCCTTTCCTTTCCTTTCCTTTCTTTTCCTTTCCTTTGGCATCTTCTCTTTATTTGCAAGTGTGTGTGTGTATGTGTTTAAATTCAGGGCACACAAAAGGGGTCTTACATACATCTTTGGCCTGATGGAAGACTTTAATGCATGTCATTTGACCTATCCTGGAACATCTGGCTGAGCTTATTTATGTGGCATTTCATCACACAGATAGTTTTAATTATGAATATAAAAAATCAGAGTAGAAAAACAGAAATGGATCCCTTCTGGAGGTGTAGTACTACAGAGTTGGCACTGTTGCAGAGAAATCAGCCAGGAACGCCCCCCTCCCCCCCAACACATGGCTGGGTGTGTGTACAGACAATGGAAAGACCGTCCCAACTGAAAGAAGTTATAGTTCAATGGTAGAGCACATAATCTGCATGCAAAAGCACCCAGGTTCAATCCCTGGCATTGCTTTCAAAGGGACGGCAGAGAGCATACATGGAGATGCTACTTCTCTGCTGCTAGGAGCCTCGGTGGGTAGGAAGCCACTGCCAGTCCAAAGCAGACAGCAAGTCCCATGCTTAGCTAGACCAGCCCTTTGAATTGGACTGAGGTGGACCTCTGTGATCTTCCCTTGTACATCTTCAAGAGTATGAAACCTTTCGGAAGGAGCTGGCCTTTCACAAGCGCCGTTGCGTGAAGAGGGTGACCAAGGGTGCGCGCTGCTTTCAGAAGGAAGGCAGAACTTCGTGCCAAAGAAGTTCCGGGGGGGGGGGGGCATGTCCCAGTCGAACAAGATGTGCCCCACCAAAGGGATTGAGCCAAAGTACCAAAAACAAAAGGGATGGGGAAATCCGCACGCTGCAGCTTCAAGGGCCTCATGCTAGCCGCTGAGGAGAGGGAAGACTGCACAAAAGCCAGGGCACGGCCAAAAGATGAGAGCCTGGGGGAAGTGGGAGGGCTGGCATTTGGGGAACCCCAGAGGCCCAGAATATGGCCTTGAGCCAGGTTCTGCACTGCGGGGTTCGTCATCCGGCCTTCCCGTCTGCAAAATGCCATCGCTGCAGCCACCCACTTCCAACCTGCTTTCACCTCTGGCTTAGTCACAGGAAGGACCAGACACTTGTGGGGAGAGAGCGTCTGAGGTCCTCGGCTGCTGATGGAGCACCAAGAAGCAGAGAAGAGAGCTACTCGGAGACTTGAGTAGAGGAGTCCATCACGCAGGGAGGCGGGAGAGCCTTTCCCTTCAGATAGTACAGCCATTTCTACAAGGGTAACACTTTGGTAAGAAGTCGAAACTGTCCAGTGTCTCTAGATATCAAATGGTACAAGGGTTAGGGTTGTAAGCAAGCACCTCTCTTTTGCTGTACATTTCTATACTCTGGATTTTACATTCTACCTAAACTTTATACTAAGGCATACCCATTTACCAAATCCATATAAAAGACTTTGAGGAAGGAAGTAGCTTAAAAAGTAAATGTACTGAAACTCTGGTAGTTTTTTTTCATGGAACTACTGCTCATGTTTGATTGGGGGTTTTCTTTACAAAAAGAAATTCTTCAATACATACACATTCCAAAGGTCTAAGTGGTTAGTGGGTTATTTTGAACACGTATATGCACTGATATTTCAAGATTCAGATCAGTGTCAGGACAGTGCAGTAATAGAAATACAACAAAATTGACAACTTACATCTACTGAAACATTTTCCATCATTGGCAAAAAGAAATAAGGAATTATATTTTACTTCATCTATCTGAGAAAATGACTCCTAGTACAAGTACTAGTGTCATAGTAACACTTATCATCCCCCCCACTCCATTTATCTAAAGATGCACTACTTTATCCTAATCTAATCTTTGATGCATGTAACTAAAAAGTAAAATAAAAATATATGCTACAGTAGTTGAGGATATGTCACTATGTAAATTCAGCTGTGCAGTATGGTTAGCATTGGGCTTATTTGTGCTCTGCAAAATTTGCAAACCACAACCTTCCTAAAAAACCCACATTTAAGTATTGAAGGGCAACCTAAAAATGGGGAAGCCACCAAAATCATTTCTCTCTGCTAGAGAGACTCTTCCATCATGGAGCGCTGCTATGCAAAGTGATTTTTAGAGGCTTCCACAGTGGAGGCTGTTATGTTTTGAGCACCCGTCAAAAAGCAAGCAAGCTGTGTTCCTCCTCTCTTTCCGTCTCATACAAGCCAGCAGTAAAATGAGAACTCTGGCAAAAATCCTTCCTGCAGTCTTGTTATGGGCTGAAAATACATTCAAAAGATAACATGTTTCTTTATAGCTAAGGTAAGGCTTTTGAAACACAAGGTATGAAACCGAAACAGAGCTGAAGGAATTGGCACAGCTGTCATCCAACATCAAGGCTATGGTTTTAAGCACACTTACATGGAAGTAACTTCCACTGGAATGGGTGATATACCTCAAAGGTCAGGATCTCATGCATAAAATATTCACTTCCAGTCACAGTCCTAAGCCCAGTCCAGGTTTAATTACGGGCAGCGTGTTGTGGATAGCCACTTGCAGCTCGGCTATGGTTAGGGATTCATCCACCTGGTTTTGTGGGGCTTGCATCGCAAGCAGACACAGCTCTCCTTTGCTCGAGAGGGGCATTGCTGCTCCCAGTTTCCTATACAAACGTCTATAAAAGCAAGCCCCCATAAGAAACACTAAAGATTAGTCTGCACACAAAAACTGGATAAAGAATTTATCTGCACAAGTTCCTTACTACCTCTTCGTAATACAGAATATGGATATGTGCCCAGTAGTAAAAAACACAGTATACCCCTTTCTGTTGACTTACCAACACCACTAATTAATCATCACATGTTGTGAAAGTGTATTTCTTGCTGCAATGGTGAAACGCCGAACTCTTAAGAGCCCAGCTCAAAAAGGCGCATGGGTCAGATTGGGTTCTCAGTTGCTCACCTGCACCACAACAGAGTGCACTTTTTGCACTGGTAAAACAGAGAAACAGAGCGAGTCAGAAGGGTCCTCCTGGGCCATCTAGTCTGACCCCAGGCTCCAGCCGGCTCCGCTCACAACATGCCCACCATGTGGACGTCCAGCCTATCCTTGGACACCCGCACCGATGGGGCCTCAACCACCTCTCATGGAAGCCCATTCCACACCCTCGGGGTCCTTCCTGGCATCTGTGGAAGATCTCAAGTGGTGGAGCTGAAGACTTTGGACCGAGCTCCTGAAGTCATGCTGTCACAGGAGACTGAATGGGCTGTGAGGTGGCTCTGTGTGAAGGTCTCCCAACCTTACAAATCTTAAGGAAGACTTGTTAGGACTTGTTAGGGGGCAGGCAGATGAGCTTCCTCAACCTCACCCCTCCCCAAACGAGCTGCACTAGAAAAAGTAACTGAGGGAGTGATGGGCAGCTGGAGGAGTAAAGAACACGGGGAGCATTTCATGTCACAGGGAGATCAGTGGGTGAGTGGGGCCCCCACTCTCTGTACCACGCCGCTCCCGCTGGAGCCATCGCTGGCATCCCCCCTACGCTGGGGCATCAGGAGAACGTACCCGGAGCACCTTCAGAAGCCAAGGTGAATTACAGCGTCCCTCAGCCTGAAACCAGAAGCAAGTCTCAATCGAGGGAACAGCTCAATCTGTGGAACAGCTCAACCTGGATTGCAGCACTACAAATTGGGAGAGGGAGACTTTGAATGCTGCCTCAGGGGAGCATCCCCAGCGGAGAAAGCAGAACACCTAGTTTTATATGTACATTTTTTAAAAATATGGGGTGCATTCAGTCATGCAGTGGATACACAGCCCCATTATCATCCAGACTACCAGCAGGGTACAGGGACACTTCAGCAGAATATGATGGACTGTAACGTCTGCACCCATAATGCTATGGGAAACATTCTACAGGACCCGGCCTTGAAACCTTTAAGCCACCCCTGCCAAAGTCTGGGTGGCTACTAAAAGTTCTATCTGTCAGACACTGTTGCATTACATTTCGTTGCTTAATTGCCTTAACCTAAAGTTCCCATTTCTTTCGCTGGACTTTGGCCAACCAATGCATCAAGCTCAGCGCCACTGGAGGCTGGATGCCTGCACCCCACCCCAGACTGGGGTCACGGGCGAAGCATGCTGAATGCGCAAGCTGAGCGTTGTGTCCCGGCATCCTCGGCACTGAGAGAGAGAGAGAGAGAGAGAGAGAGAGAGAGAGAGAGAG
>NW_025335549.1:2505019-2661654 GCF_004798865.1 Varanus komodoensis
GAGAGAGAGAGAGAGAGAGAGAGAGAGAGAGAGAGAGAGAGAGAGAGAGAGAGAGAGAGAGACAGACCGACCATCCAAGCCCAACCCATCTCCGCTCGCCCAGAGCACCAACCCGCTTGAGTTAGGCTTGCAGTTTGTGATTTCTAAGCATTGTGAGTGTGCTCTTGAACCCGGAGCAAGCGAGAACACCATCAAGAACCCATCCCCTCTGCCCAAATCGACGGAATTGTACCCAGTGGGGAACGCTGTCTTTTCCAGGGCCAGCACGAAAGCTTGTCAACGGTTGATTCTGGCCTCAGGAGACCTCCCGGGATTTTGTAAGAGGAAACACTGCATACATACATACTACCACCTGCATAGGATTCTGCTGGCGAAAAGAAGGTTGCTTATAGCTGTAGTGAAGCCCAGTTGTACAGGGTAACAGGCACTTGGTATGTCTGAGGTGTAGCTACTTAAAGGGCTAACTCCACCCTCCAACGCCCACGTAACTTGCACTGCTGTCAGTGCAAGCTGCACACTTATGCCGACAGCCAAAATTCAGCTGAAGGTTTTTGAAATGGTTTGCTTTGGATTGTTAATTTACAGGCACTTCATCTGTTCTCACACCTGCAGTCACTAACCCAGCTGCTTTTTTTTGTTCATGAAATTCTCTACCTCTACTATGAAACATCACTCTGAAGCACCCCTTGCATTTTGTATTTAACCTGACAAAACTCCTACATGACCAAGTCAATGTAAACCTACAACCCTTCACAGAAAAAGAAAGCAAAACCAGGAAAACATTTCAACCAGCCTATAGTCTACCACAATAAGAAGCTCGTCCTAGACAGAAGAACGCACATTAAATAGCTTTGGATCCAAATCAAACATTTGTAAAAAGCTAAATTACAAGCGAGTGAGAAGCGTGTGTGTGTGTGTGTGTGTGTGTGTGTCTATGTTGCCACTGATTCTTTTCCAGCCCAGACCTGGGATCAGACTTTTGCGTTTTCTTGCGGCGGAGGAGGTTCTGCCGACTGCGGCTCGAGGACAGAATATTTAACTAGGGAGAGAAAAGGAAAAGGCACACCATGAGCCCATGTCTCTGGAAGAAAGGACTAAGTACGTGAGCAAACATGCCTGAAAGTATACGACTGGGATGGGAAGGAAGACAGAAGTCCCCCAGGTGTTTTGGACTTCACTGCCCTGGAATCCCTGACCGTTGCCCACACCAGCAGGGGGGCTGCAGGAGCTGAAGCCCACAACATGCCCACCTCTGCCCTCTGCTTACCGCTGCTGTGGTTATTTCCTCTGTGCACCTCGGCTCTTCTCGTACACGATGCCATGGAGGGACCTGCTCACGCTTCTGCTGCCCCCGCAAGATCCAGGGAGGATCAGTGGCATGAGCACAGCCCTTAATCATGGCTTGTGCAATGACACATCGCATTAGAAGTGTCAGAAAAATGCCTTTCCAGTGTGACTAAAATGGGGGGTAGACAGCCTAGAGCCTTCCAAATATTCTGGACAACAACTCACACAACCCCTGGGAGTTGTAGTCCAAAGCATCCAAAGTTGTAACCCAAAGGTTGCATGACCTGTTCATGTCATAACTTCGAGAACCACTATCCGCTATTTCATCCTAGCTTCTAGTTCCATTTATGCCATGTGTGATTCTGAGATCAGGACTGCTTGGTCTCTAACAGACTCCCATATTCTGCCTTTGTTTGTAAGAGCTTTCATAGTGTCATCTGAACAGAGCTGTTTATGGTTTAAACCTCAATTACATCGGCCATCCATCAACCTGAACGGTTTGGCTTTCTCCCACTTCCCACTACGAACATTCCTGCAAGAGATCTGGCTAATATTTGAAACATCGTACTGGCAAGCAGAGTAGTTTACTTTGGACGCCACATGCACAGTGTACTGTCGGAGCAATCGGTAGATTGGTCCTGACTAGCATCTCACAGCTGCCAGTGGGAGTGTCCCAGCATGAAGCAGCTTCCCCCAGGGACACAAAAACATCTCACCTTGTGGTTCCTCGGTCACCACAGCTTCCATGTTTTCTCCTTTCACATACTCTGCGTTCAGACCCTCTGAAAACAGTAGAGAGTAGAAAATGTTGACAGCCAAGAAGCCGCACATGCAAAGGCGCTGAAGAATGCAGGCCGCATGCCAGCAGAGAAGCAGCCGCATAGCTGGATGCCGTGAGGCTGCCTGGGCCAAGGCTCCCGACCTGCTGTGTTCTGTGCCTGAACCACGTACCCCTGGTGGTTCAGGCACAGCAGAAATCAGTGGAAGGGCACGCCTGCCCTCGGGGTCCACTTGTGGCTTTTCCATGGGCAGCCGAGTGGTCCCTGCACGAACAGAACGCTGGACCAGACGCCTCCTCGATCTACCCAGCAAGACTTGCCTTGTTCTCTTAACACCCGATGTCCATCTACCAAACCATGCAGCCTTTCTGGAACTGCACCCACTGTTACTTACTAGTTGTGAGAGATGCAGGGTTGCTCTTTTGTGGTGCTTCCAGGTGCATCTTTGGGGACTGTGGCTAGTCACTATTAGGGCCAAATAGGAACAAAACTCAGAAGCTCAAGCAGATGCCAAGGAGAGTTTCTTAATACAATTTAAATTCCCAGTGTTCTTCGAGAAACGTCTTCATTGAGCAACTCTCATTAGGCAGAAAGATCAAAAAATTGTACAACCTTCATAGAAAAACTTATCAGAATACAAAATGGATCAAATCATAAAACAGGAATCCACATCACAAAAGTGTTGACTGAGGTGAGGAATAATTATCAAACAACATCAACACTTCTGCTTTTCTGAATATCTATCCAGATGTGCTCAAAATAGTCAGGCCTGTGGACTATTCCTTAAATGGAGCATGTTGCATAATACCAAGCTGTGAATAACTCAAGGTTTTCGGTCCTAGATGGTTTCAATGAAAATACAGATTATTCTGCATTGTGGAACTTGATTTTTAAAAACTCTTTTCTTTTTTGCAATTACTGGTATGGATGTGTGAAGGCTGGCACAGTTATTGAGCACGTACTTCCCTCAGGTTTGCAGCAGACATGGGAGGGGGGAGGTTCCTTAACCCTCTCATCCCATGCTGCATTCAGAGATTCCTTGCCCTGGCCACTGGAGGAATCTTCCCAAGAACAGCAGCTTCAGGGGAGGAACTCTCTATAAGCAAGATGTTCTATTTTCCCATCTTGTCTGCTCTACTGCCAATCACTTTCAGCCCCTCCATTCCCAAATTGACGTTATGTGCCTTCAAAAGATAGGAGGTCACCTCTAGTTTAGCCCTACAAGGTCACAAAGAGGCAAGGAGGTTTTCGTCCTTGACAAAATTCTTTCTCAGGCTAAGCCAAAAGGAGGGAAGAGGAGAGAAAGAATCGTGTATCCTTAGCTGGAAGGAGGAAAGAAAGCCTAGGCTGCAGGATGTAGGAATCTCAAGATGGAACAAGGAAGGTCTGAAGCAGGCACAGGTGATGCTACGCCTGCCATGAAATAAAACTCCCACGCAGACCCAAGGCGAGGCTAGCGCAGAGGTAGAACAGTGTGGCCGCTTCTGCTTCAGAGAATTAAAAGCCCAGCAGTTCCTACTCATAAGGCAAGGAAGGCCCTCGGTTCATCAGCGGTTCTCCACAGCACATTTAGCACCAATTCAGAAGCATCTCTTGACACGGGAGTGTTCCAGTTGGTGAACGAAAAGGAGAGCTTTTGTATTTGGTTACTAAGCTTTGCAATTTATTTACCCAAATAGTTATGTTTTTCAAACAGAATGCTAAAGTCATTTTAAAGGGCTCTTAAAGTTGCCTTTTGGGGATTTGCTTCCCCAGTAGTATGTGTTTCACTTACATAATAGTCTGCATATGTATATGGATTTGTGCCAAGGAGGACAGGCTGTTTAACAATTATTCATTTTATCTATCTGTTGTTAATCACCCTTTTCAAAAAAAAAGGATTCCAGATGTTGCCTCCATGGAACGCATCTAAGGGCATATCGCTAAGCTTCCGGTTTCATCCACTTGGTATTCCGATAAGGTCCCCGTGAGTGGGGTTCCAGCCTTCCGTATCACACTCATGTTGTAGTTCCTTGATCTGATTCCTCCCCTACCAGGGTTTATAGCCACCACACCAAAGACTTCTGCTGAAACATGTCCAGCAATTAACAGTATTAATAAATACTCTCTTAGCACCTACTTGAGATTCACCCCTCTTTGCTGGGTTCATGACTGTTTTCACTATTGCCCTGCCTTCTTTAAAATTTCGTTTATGGTACAGAGAAGCTTCAACCTGCAAGTGAATTTGATGCAGCTATTACAGGTTGAAGATCTTTGCCGTAGTTCGTACCACCTTCTAGCCATCAACATTATAATGAGTGGACAGACATAGAGAATGCCTAGCAAGAGGCAGGCGGGCCTCACTCCCAATTCACATTCCCCCACTGGCCCCATCCTTGGGCCCAGTGTGTGAACGGGGTTTTACTGACGGCTTGTTCAGACATGCCACATCATCTGAAACACCAGTTGCCCCCCTCCATGGTCAGTACAAGGGGGAAAGAGGCCTTCTGAGAAAGGGGTGGGGGATGAACAGAATCCTGCAGAGTGCAGGATTAAATGTGCCATTCCAGGCAGGGACTGAGCAATAGGAGCCTGAAGGTTCCACCACACGACTGCAGAAACCCTTTGCGGCTGCATGAACGGGCACTCGTGCCAGTTGCCAGAGGAGCACCCAAGGCGACTCGAGGCCACGCCTGAGCCATCCAAATGCCCAGCGGAGGGCGGCTCGTGTGCTTCAGCCCCGCGGCTCTTGCACAGCTCTGCTCCTCCCTGGGCTCATGTGTTCCACCAAAAGAGCACCAAAGAGAAGTCACTTTGGCAGCGGCTGTTCTGCCAGCCACTGCTGTGCATCGCAATGCATCTAAGGCCGACATTATCACAGTATGCCACGTCTGATGGCTTAAATTAATCCTCCTTTATAATTAACTTTAATTTCCTGCCGTCTTTCTCGGGTTTTGCTTTCCCTAAGTGCTGCCTCTATCAAAGCTTTTCCTATAAAAGCATTAAATGTTTGTTCTGGAAAATATCACTGGCAGGGCAGAGGGACAAGCCACGCCGGTGGAGCTGGGGGCAGACGTCTTCCTGCTCTCTCCTGAACACTGATGCACTCAGAAGCACACCTGTTGGTTTCAGACACCCCTGTGAAAACAGCAGATGGGTTGCAACATGGGGCACTTCCTTTCCCCACCAGCAGCAACAGCAGAGAGGCAAGGCTGTGGCCTCGTTTTGCACAGTCCTCACGTTCCTGGTTTTTGGCCAGCAGTGCTGAAAGCTGGCCTCTCGCAACCCCTGACTCCACGGGGCAGGACACGGCCCTGCATTGCCAGGGGCTTGTCGAGGTCCCCCGAACAGCAAGAGCACGAGGACGCTGGCAGGTCCTCTGGAAACCTGCTCAAAGGGCCTTTCCATAGGTGATGGTCCGTTCACCTTAACCTGGGATGCCTCACCGGCAGGAAAGAACAGGAGTAACCCAGTTCTGGATGGACTATACGTTCTGGCCAATGTAGGTTTAAACTGCAATGCATGAACAATTGTGGAATGGCCACTGGGCCATGTGTTCCAGGAAACTGTCAAAGAAGCATGAGCACTGGCTAGGGATGCGACCGGCCAGCACTCATCCCCCGGCATGAACAGATCTGCGGGCCCGTTGGCCTGCTCGCCTCCAATAACTGCATTTGCGAAAGGACACCTCCCTACACCCATGGCAGCTGCTGAGTTTTGTAGTACAGGGAGCGTGGCTTTGGCATCCCTTTGCAGCCTCCCCACACCTCCGCTGTTGCAACGGCCTTGTCCTCTTCCTGGAGAAAATGGCTTCTTTGGTGTCTCTGCCTTCAACTAGCTGGGAACAGCAGGCACAGGTATGGAGCAGGTATCTTTCCGCACCAGGTAAAGCACCCCATCACCATCCTTTATGGTTTTGTCACTTCTCCCAC
Organism: Varanus komodoensis; assembly: GCF_004798865.1. Taxonomy (NCBI): domain Eukaryota; kingdom Metazoa; phylum Chordata; class Lepidosauria; order Squamata; family Varanidae; genus Varanus; species Varanus komodoensis. The sequence goes on from NW_025335549.1 coordinate 2,510,997, forward strand.
CTCCTGCCTGCTGTTGCCAGTGAAGGACTGACAGCTTCACACCACCATCTCTTCTAAAGCTGGACATCACACGCACTATTCTCCACTTCGGCTCCCAAAATTCCTTCCCGCGTGAGACCGTGGTGGGGATTGGAGCATACTGGCTCTGGGAGCATCACCAAGCAGCCAGACTTGGTTCTCGGAGCAGGGAGACCACTTACGCTGTATGCTGAAGCAGAACTTCTTTTGCTGGTACGAGATGTAGCTGCTCACAGCACCGATCAGGGCCATGGCGAGGCCGCTGACGATGCCGGCGATTGTCCCCGTCTCCACCAGAGCCCCTGCAAAAGCCCAAAATGCAGGTGCTGAAATGCCGCCTGGAGGACATTTAATATGGGTCCTTAACTGATGGTTCTTCATTCCTGCTATGCCAGCTGGTATCCTACTTAAGTGTCTGTCTATATCTGAAGAGGATTCTACTACATGAAAGATCCTTTCAGTTGTGGGTTCCCCTTTTCTGCAAACTGTACTTAAATCTGAATGGGGAAACACACTGTCTCTGACCTCCAAGCTAGGACTGTAGATAACCATTTGAGGTTAGTTTGTGACCCTGTTTGTAGAAAAGCCCATGAAGGACAGTATTCCCTTTCAAATATGGGTAATCATAAAATGAGGATTACAAAGCAACTTCAAATAATCTTTTGCAATGTTGGTTGGAGGGTGAACCATGGTGTAGATGTCACACTAAACTTTGGTTTGCCTTCTGAACCAGCAGGCCAAAGTTCAAAGTTGTGATGACTGGGAGGTTACTGTTAAAATTGAAATTCAAATGTGAGGAAGGATTCCATAGGGAAAAGCCTAAGTTGGGACCATTGTGCTACATACATTATAGGATAAGAAAAAAAAAATCTGTGATTTCTAGACATGGCACTCACTTACCATCATTGTAATTGTTGTCACCACCACCAGCACCACCACCGCCTCCTAGAAATAACAATATTTGGCATTTATTTATGTTTAAAATGTTTAAGCCCTTCATATACCTTCCTATCAATGCATACAACTACCCTGTGAGATAAGCCAGGGTTATTATCCCCATTTTACAGATAGGGTCTGGAAGACTAAGGCCAAAAAGCAGTGCAGCTATTCCATTTGGAAAAATGCATCGAGCAATTCCAGAAGAGAAATGGGTACATTCTCTAGATGAACTGAAGCAGAAGGAGGAAGGCTCAGAAAAATAGCTCCGAATGACAAGATGTCCACTTAGTAGGTCCTTGGAGAGAAGCTGCTTTTCACAGAAAGGGGCTGCTTGGAAGTGTCATCCTTTGTGAATCAGGTCCACCGTGACTGGTTGCAAACCTGCCACCAAGGATGCAAACACTGCCCTCCTCATTTAAACATCTAAAGCTCCCTTTTATTCCCAAGGCTCACTGTCCATTGGGATTCTGAATGCAGCTTCCACTTTGTGACACGGGTTTCCAGACCACACAGCCGCAAGCATACAATTCCAAGCATGTGTGGTAACTCTCTGAAGCAGAAAGCCATGGTGGTTTCTTGTGGTTTGGAGTGGGTATTGGGTGTCCCTGCCCTTCCCATGATGAAGAAAACTGCAAAATCATTTATTACAAACAGCAGCGCATGTGTATCAGCTCTATTTGCATAATTTATACAGAGTTCAGCTTTTCCTGGCTGAGCTTCAACTGTCTGGACGCAGAATTTTAATTTTATTCTTTTTTTAAAGCATGCACAGTTCTCCCAATGAGCTCCTACTAAAAGGCTCTCTTCATGCGCGGCCGTCTCGTTCAAAGCACCACCCAACTGCCAGATAAAAGGGGTGCGGGACTCGCAGCCTGCATGCACTACAGGCCGAGTCTGCTGGCTGCAGCCTCTTCGTGGCTGGCTGCCCAAGCAGCTCTCTCGGGGCTATTTTTCAATACAACTTCTTTCTGCTCTGGGATCGTTTCTGGAATGATATCCACAGAAACACTCGTGGGAAATGCGAGACAGTGGGAAAGGCCCATGAGTAGCGAGCGAAACTCGTGCCTGCTCAGAGATCCTTCCCATGCACACGTGTGTTTTCAGCCGGACGCCACGGCTGCCCTGCCTCTGCCTCCATGGAAATCATTCTGTCAAGAGGCAGCTGATCTATGACTTGAAGCTGAAAGCAAGGTGAAGCTGGGGGCAGGGACTGTGTCCTCCCAAACACAGCATCACTCTCTCTTCCCCAAAGTCAATTCCATGGAGCATGTGCATATAAAAATCCTGGAGCAATTTTAATTATCTTCTAATACGTTGATTCGGGAAGTTGTGGTTGATGTTCTGCAGTGGCAGACTTGCCACACACACACACACACACGCACACACTGCTAGCCCTCGTATTAATTAACCAGCTGCTGCTTCGGTAGCACTGCATTGAGCCATAAATGAGATTGATTATAAATTTAGCGCTGTGCGCAGTCAAGACATGGGTGTGGTCTGCAGAGACTGGAAGCTTTGTCTGCACATTTCTGCACTTTGCTGCATAAGTAGCAGTTCTCCTCCCTCTCCTCTCGCCCCCCCTCCCCGCCTCTTTGGAAAGAATGCCGGGCTGGTTTGAAAGAAAGGCTCCTTTGTGACAGGCCGCGAGTTGGCGAGGCAGATCCTCTGATGCATCAAACACGAGAGGGGCACCAACCAGCACCCGCGTGCTCCTTAAGAGGCTGTGCCTGTCTCTTCCTGTAAGGGCCTGATTTCAGGCAGCAAGCTTCAAATGGCAGGAGATTAAATAGAAGCGGACAGCTGCAGGTTCCTTTGATCCCCAGGCAGCAAACCCACCAAGGAGGGTGCCCATTGCCTCCCTGCATGATTTTCCACTCTGGCCACGCCCCCTTCCCACTGGGCTCTGCTGGGGACTGGATGATTTTGCTGTATCGCTGTCTTGGAAATGTGTGTGTGTGTGTGTGTGTGTGCAGAGGGGTTATCTTCACCAAAGGTATGTGGCAGATTTCACTGGCCTTCAGAGGTGCCTGTCACTGCTCAGTATGAGCGGCCTCTTTCCAAGGGGCAGCCTGGCACAGAACTGTGACTCTCCTGCAGAAACGGAGGGTTACTCCTCATCCTTCACACACTCCCAGGGACAGGGGCACAGACCTGAGTCTCTTCTTCCCTTCATAGCACTTCAGCGATCCATCAACTAGGAAAAGGGGCCGAATGGCAACTTAGCTGAGCACAGAGCTGGTGATTCCACAGAAATACCACAATGTGCACCCTTAAACTCGGTTGCTTGACTAGGTGAGCACAATTGCCCCAAAACCTGGATGCTCCGGCAGCTGCGCGGGTCTCAATTTTTATGGTAGACAAGCCACAAAGACGGTTTTATTTGGCCATGTGCATTTTTTAGCACTAGTCAACCATCAAGAGAAAAAGGGGCTTCTCATGGGAATGCAGGCGCTGTCCGGCCACGGAGGACTAAGCGCATGTCTGGGCACAGCGTGCCTTCACAGGAACCACAGAATTGGCTTTCCACAGCCAGCTGGCTCGCCCATTTTATGAACATGGGACCAGAACATGCTCTCACGGAGGCATCGCTTGGGGTTTATGATAGGTCTCCACACAATGGCCACCTCCATTCACGGTTTTGATTGAGGACATTGATGGGATCACGAGAGGCCCAGTATTAAAAGCACAAAGGAAGCAGGCTTTTAAAAACCCTGTGAAGTAGTTGCAATTGCTCTAAGGTCATTCACATCTAAACAAACTTCTGTATGGACTAGCAGCAGGTGAGAGGTTAGCAGCTATCAGAAGGATGTTCAGGGGAAAGCAGAGGTGGTACACATGGGAATCAGCACATCCCTTTCCCCATCCACATCATTACCCCAACCATACACACAAGACCCACACACATAAGCAACAAACATTTTGGTAGAACTGTGTACCTTCTGCCAGGTGAAACCCATCTCTACAATAGACAGCATTGTCAGTTCCTATGCTTCAGAAAGGTCTAAGCATCTGATAAACTGGAGTGTTCATAAACATTCCATAACACCTCAGCAGCTGAGCCTATTGCTAGAGAGAGAGGACTTCAATCAATTGTGCAAGCATGGCTATGCCCGCACTGCAAGGGTGCAGTCCAATGCACACTTACCTGGGGAGTAACCCTTCCTGGCAAGAAGGGCTGGGCTCGCACAAAACAGCAAGCCACACTCAGGGTTGCGTGTGGATGGTTTGTTGTGTGAAAGCAGCTGTGTCAACAAACCCCAACTAATGAAGCAAACCCATAGTTTGTAGTTCAGGGCTAATGAGTCATGGTTTGTTAGCATGGCTAGTTTCATACAACACAACTTCATCTGGATCCAGGTGTTAGGTCTTGTTAGTTAACTGTTTTTTTCCTATTTTAAAATGGTTTCCAATTCTTCTCTGCTAAGAGGTTTCTGTGATGCTTTATCATACTGAAGGGCCTGGAGAGCTTTATCTGTTGGGCTTCATGGAAATGGAATGAACCAGAGTTTGGGACTATGCGCACCTTCCTAGGCAAGCCTTGAACACAAGATTGTGGATCCAAGGATGTTCCTACTGGATTAACTGGTTAACTCTTCCCTCCCTATGCAGCAATTAGACTTCCAAGCAGCTTCCTTCACAACGCTGGACAGTTTTTACAAGCAGGTCTAATTGATTATGGGCAAGGCGTTGACCCTCTGGGGTTATTTTAGTTAAGCAATATGAGATAGAGAGAGGGAGAACTTACCTTTCTTCTTATCTGGCTTGTAACCTCCCTCATCTAGGATATCACGCAGGTCAGTATCTGAAATACCTGAAACATTTTGATGAGAATACAGTTGTTTGCATTAGTCTGTTTCAAAGTGATATGGACTTTTTTTGGTGCTCTATTAACAGTGGGCAAAAGGAGCTGTTTTTGAAAGTGAAGGGAAGTGTATGGCATTTGAGAGAACACATGCGAAGCCAGGTGGGTGCTACAGCCTGCCCCAAACTTACATCCCACCGATGTTTGAGCCTAAAGGTCCCATCATTCCTTACCCTTGGCCATGCTGGCTGGTGCTGAGAGGTGTTGCAGGCCAAACCATCTCAGGGGTAGAGTTGAGGGAGGCTTTGTGCTTTGTCGGCATGTATTCTGGTCCCCTCAGCTCAGCCTTTGCCATGCTGAACAACCAGATCTGAATGGCGCTCAGGAACCAGCTTTCTCAGGGTTCTCAAACTGTGTTCAGACGACAGTAACCCAAGGGTTGTGTGTGGGTTGTCACTGAACTCTGGGTTGTTGTTGAAGCAAGGTTTATTATGTTGTCTGAACCTATAGTGCATAACCCAACAACAAATGATAAGCTCTCTTCATAGGTTGTTCATGGTTACTAAGTCATGGCTTGTGACCATAGCTGGGCCCAGACAACATGATAACCCATGGTTCAACCATGCCCAGAGTTCAGTCCCAACCCATCCTCAACCCCTGAGTGTTGTCTGAATCCAGCCAGTGAGAGGTCCTCCAAGTCTCAGAGAACACAAGTACGGCAAGTTCAGCCCTGGCCGTTCAACATGCAGCACGGTGCTCAGGAAAGGATGCAGGGACTCTTCTAGGACATTTTAGCCCTCATGCATTCTCTCAAATGCTTGAACAGGTCGTTTATCTAAATAATATGTGGGCAGAAGCAAAAGTGACAGGACTGATGGATCAGCTGTTCCGAAAAGGCAGTCCGGGGTTGGGTTCCACGGACTGCTGCAACAGCTGGTCCCCATCCAGCAATGTCGTGGGCTTCCCCACTTCATGACCTCAGCTGCTACTGGTGGAGGAAGGACCTGCCTGATGCCTACACAATGCACCCGATGTGCTGATGTCATAAAGTTGCGCATCTTGGTCGTTTCAGCACTGGACTACTGTAAAAAGCTCCACATGGGCCTGGCCTTGAAGATGGGGCCGGGAGGGCCATCAGTACAGAATGCAGAAGCAAACCTATGGGAGAAGCCTACTCAGATGGCTGAACTGCCCTGATGCTCCAGCAGCTGCTCTGCCCCAGGTTGGTCTCCAAGACCAATGACAACGTTCGTTTTAACCTAGGCAAGGAATTGCTGAAGGGTCCCCGTCTGTGCGGCAACCAAACCGTGCCGCAACACTGGGAATGGCGCGCCTGGTCCCAGCCACGGCACCCTGAAGGAGGCACTGCAGAGCTGGACAAAGGGGCGGGAAAGGGCAACTGAACTGATCCAGGGGCAACTCTCCTACGAGGGAAGGTTACAGCGTGTGGGACTGCTTAGCTTAGAAAAAAGACATGTAAGGAAAGACAGGGCAGAGGTGGACAAAATTATTCTCTCTCTCCCTCCCTCTCTCATAGTACTAAAACCCAGCAGCGTCAGTCTTATGAAACTGAATGATGGGAAATTCAAGGCAGAGAGAAGTACAGACGTTGTCACTGAGCACACAGTTAAACCATGGAATTCCCTGCCACAAGATGGAGGGGTGGGCACCAATTTGGGGGGCTCTTAAAGGGGCCTGGACAAATTCACGGTGCAGAAGGCCGGCCATGGCTACTGAACCCGCGGGCCACGGGCTACCTCCATCCTCAGAGGCGGCATGCCTTTCTACACCGGCTGCTGGCGAAGGCCGGAAGAAGAGGCGCTGTGTGCATGTATCGTAGCTGCTTGGCCCTTGTGTGAAGAGAAGCTTGGACTGGACGGGCTCTGGGCCTGATCCTGCCAGCTCCCCACAAGTTCTTATCTATGGCATGCACATCTATGGCATGCACAGAAAACCTCCATAGCCTCTTTGCTCTGCACAGCGTGGCAGACAGACGCATGCCATGGGGTGTTTCTGGGAACTCTTTTGTGGGTTGCCTTATCCTCATGGTATTTGCCTCCCTCTTCTTCAGAGTGCATCCAAACGGAGAGTGAAAACAGTCTTGTCTGAGTGCCAAACTATGGCTTGATGCTGTACCTGGTGGGAGTGCTGCTTTTTATTTTTCCTAGCCACAAAAGCATGTGACCTTGTATTAATATATTCTGCTACTTGTACTCATGTAACCTGCTCCCAGGATCTTTGTGGTCAAAGATGCAGCTATTCGTTCTTAAGTAAACACAAACATCTATAAATAAAAGTGCTACCCAAGAAAGCTGTCCTATTTGCCCCCAAACTTGGAGGACTAAGAGCATCTTGTGCACAGCGGGGGAACACTGATTTTGACCATCTAAGTGTGGCGATTCAGGGCACAAGAGAGCAGGAGGAGGAGGCATCGCTACAGTACTGCTTGGCTTCGCTCCCCACCCCTTCCCCCACCCTTGAAAACCTTCTCCAGGTGTGTCCTTGTCCATGTGGCAGGAAACAGCAGCCTGCTGCAAGGGCAGCGGGAGGGTTTTGAAAGTGCCGAGTCCGGGTGCCAACCTTGGGCCCAATTTCCAAGGCTGGAGTCAAGACGCCCGGTTGCCCTGTGGCCATCTAGCCTCTCCAGCAGCCAGAGGAAAGCACCCTAGAAACATTTATTTTGCAGGTATTTCCGAGAACAAAGTGTCCATCCCAAATATTACAACCTCCTGGGGGCTTTAAGGATACATAAATGCCAACTACCTGGAAGGAACAATGAACGGGGCAGCCTGATTATCTCTGAAATCAATGGGATAGGAAAACTAACTCTTGCGTTAGATTCCATATGGAATTCCTCATGGACAAGGCCCTACTCAAACTGTTGTGAGAAAAGCACAAATTATTTCCTGGAATGGGACCTGCTAACTGTTATTTTTTGTTTGTTTTGTTTTTTGGTTTGTTTTTTCAAACGGGCCAACAACAGTTCCAATATTTACATGGCGGGCTAGTAAAATGTGCAAACTGAACAAGATAGACCACGGCAACACACACAATTACGTGTAGCGGAATGAGGTCAAGTGGAGCATACCATTTAGGCTGCAAGTTGCAACTATCAACTCCAATTGCTCACATACATTCAAACCTACACGTGTGAAAGAACAGTCTAACCTTAGCATTCCATGCTGCGGTAGTTTCTATCAGCAGAAATTTAAACACACACACACGGTCAACAATCTAAACCCCTACCTAGCACCTAAAATGAAACAATCCATTCTATTATCTGCAATTGTACCACTTTATGCTGCTACTGCTTAGACCAGATTTTTATGCTGGGGGGACAGCTAACCAGCACCAACCCTACCATTAAAGATGGGTGGGGAAACTGAGGCCCTTCCAGATGTTGCTGAAATAATTCCTGCTGTCCTTGGCCTTGCCAGCTGAGGCTCATAGGAACTGGAGTCCAACAAGATCTGAAATGCTGTGGGTTCACTATCCCCGTTTAGGACAATATTCTATTAATATTGGATACCGAAAGGAAGGCCTTTTTCCCTACATGCCCTCCCGCCCTCTAAGATCGGCAGCAGAGGCCCTCCTCTGGGAACCCCCTTTGAAAGAGGTCAGGAGGCAGAGTACCCGGAGGAGGGCCTTCTCTGCAGTGGCGCCCAATCTATGGAATGCGCTCCCCAGAGAGGTCCGCCTGGCGCCGTCATTATATGCTTTTCAGTGCCAGGTCAAGACCTTTTTATTTGACCAATATTTTAATGCTAATTGATTTTAATTGTATATTTATTTATTCAACTTATTTTAACTATTCTATTTTATGTATTCAGTCGTGGTATAGTTAATTTATTTTGTTTAGGATTTAGATTATATTCTAAGCCATCCAGAGACACAAGTGAGGGACGGCCTACAAATGTCCTAAATAAATAAAATATTAAAGCCTTTCCAGTATTTTAGAGGGAAAATGCATCCTCCATATCTGAGTGGCTGCCTAGAATAAAACATTCACACCATGTTTCTAGTGGCCACCTAGAGAGGGGGAGGAAGCTTCAAGTAGCGTTCAACTGCACAGAAGAAAGACGTGCATGTGTCCCTTTTCAAGACCAGGTCATCTGTGCAAGACTGTGGGGAGGAGGAAGCGAAACCCTGAGGAGTCCAGAAGCGAACCAGGGTTTCTGCGTCTTTGATGGAGGGCACTGGAGCAGGTGTCATTGGCCATGCCTCTTATTCTTTCCCAGCTCCAGCTGGAGATGCCAGAGAGCCAGCCTGGACCTTCTGCATGTGAAGCAGGGGCTCCATCACACCAAGGTATGGTCCCACCTCGAGAGTGAACTTTAAGGGGGAGAAAGAGCTGGGGAAGGTGAAAGGGCCACTGCCGGAACTATACAGCACCAGGTCTTCTTCCTGGTCAAAGTGGGCAGAGAATACAAGGAACGCGGTGATGGTGGCCAGCAGACCAGAAGTCCAGCTGGCCCATTCCTGATTTGGCAACACGTCTCCTAGCTGTTCAGTCCCCAGAATAAAAACCTGGGAGGTGCTGCTTTAACCTATGGTGGACCCAGAGAACAGATGACTTCCCAAAAAAGCTTCTGAGGCGGAGTCTGGCCATACCCTGTCACCTCCCATCCACCATATTGTTCTCTTAACTCTAGTATATGAAGATGTGTGGCTCCAGACCGTTGATGCAGTTCGGTTTTATATTCATAACAGCAGCTTCTTCCAGACCTTCTCAAAACTAAGAATTTAGAAGGGTAGCATGCAAGAATAGGGGGCCAACACACAAGATCTGGACTTGATTCCAGATTGAGTCCCATTTAGGAGACCTATCAAAATCAATGGAACTTAAGACAGTCATGACTAAGTGAAGCCCCATGGATTTCAAAAGGTTTACCCATGCAGTGACTAAATTCGAAACAACCCATGAGATGGGCAGAGATGCCTGCAGGTGTGCCTGGCATTGCGGATCCTGCACTGAGCAAATGGGTTGGACTGAAGGACCTCCAAGCTACCTTCTCTCTGCAGTTCTATGACTATGTCATAGAAACAAGAAAAATTACAGAAGCTTGAAAAATCCAAGGAAGGAATTGAGGAGGATGCTGATTAATAGGGGAAAATTAGTAGCGGTATCCAGCAATACATTTTGCAGGCAGGAGAAGAGTAACAAGGAGAATTTTAAGTGCTTAGAAGGAATGGAGGCAGAAAACAAAGATCTGTAATGGGGGGAGGGGGGAAGGTAGCAGCAGGGAGCCAATCCAAGACTCCTTACCAGGTTTTCCACCTCTTCCACCTCTACCTTTGGAGCCTGGAACAGGATTCTTTATTCATTAACTAATTACAGAAAATAGCAGTTGTTGATTTAGGTTTTGCAATACAATGAAAGCACACAAAAAAGTGCATTTTGTAGTCATAACATAAATATTCTACCAAAACACCTGATCATTTTCCTAGCATAAACTGGATGAATACAGGGGTGGAAAATGAACACCTTTTCAATCCACCTTACAAAATTTTACCTGGCTGCACAAGGGACTTAAAGGGGGCTGAAGATCAGACCCTTCAAGCAATGAATTTCTCACTATTATCATTCTTTCTATTGCTGGGGAGGTTTCATTTGTACCGAAAATGGCACCACTGATGCAGAAGGAGCTAGCTTCAGGAAACTCCTTGATTGCAAGCACACTTAAGCAGGGGAAATAGCACGGGGAGCCCCCTCACAGCCCACGCTGAGGACGAAGGATGCTCGGTGGCCATGGAACCTGTCTGGTTATGGAGCGGGAGATGGCGAAGCAGGAGGGGAGAGGGAGCACAGCCTGGACTTGGGTGGAGCTGGACGTGGCTGACCACTGGGATCCTGAAAGGAGCACTCCATGGTGGAACACCCATTGAACATTTCACTTTGATTTAACTAGGCGAGGGGAAGGCAGAAAATAGATTTCCGGGCATTTGGGGCTTCAACTTCCAATGTTCTGGATTCTTGTTCTGGTGGTCAGGGTTTTCAAGGGGTGGTAAGAATATCTGCCACCCTGATTATAGCCCTGAGACATTGTGAAAGGTGGGGCATGAACGAATGAAATAAACACCTTCTGCTCACTCCCGTTCTAGATGGCTAGACCATGCAGCGAATCTCCTGATCCACAACAGACAGGCTGCCAGATATAAACCGGCTGCAGTTTTAAGTTCTCTGCTGCCCACCACACCACCCCACAACCAGCCACAGGAGTCCTTCCTACCACAGGCTCCCACGGACACACTGAGAAGCACCTCCCAAGCTTCCTCGTGGAGCTACCCTTTGGTGGCTAGAGCTCCCTCAGGAGATGGAGGCAACTTTACTCCAAATGACCCAAGGTCCTATTTTGTCTCCGTCTTTCTTGCTCTCTTATCCACCCAAAGGTGTTGGTGAAATCAAACCAATAGATCCATTTTCTTATTATAGCACTTTAAAAAGCTGAGCCCCCATAAGCTCTCAGGCAACCAAAGCCCATCCTTGGCTGATGAGAAAAGTCTTGACTCAGTTCGTGTGACTCCACCGGCCTGGCCGGGACCACCAGCGCTTCAGCTCTCCTTTGCCCAGAATGGCTCTCAGCGGCAATGGCTCTGGCTGCGTGGACGGAGAGGGTCTCTCCACTAGCTCAGCTCAGCTTGGCCCAGCTGGCAGTTGGCCATTTTCCTCCCTGAGCTGCCTCTATCGGCAGTCACCCCACCAAACTGCAAAAGAGGAACAGAAAAGACACAGATTTCCCAGAGATAAATTTATGAACATACCTCGACCAGGATTGACGTTAGGAGCTCTACCACCTTGCCCATCATTTTGGTCATCCAGAGCATCAGCTAAGTTGAAATCCATTGGATCATTTGCTATAAAATAGCAGATTGGTTACTTACAGTGTGCCTAAAAGATGGGTCCTTCTCACGTGTCTGCCATCACTGGCCATCTCAAATGGGTGTGTATGGGTCCTGTTTTCAAATAAAGATCTAGCCTGTTAGGAAAGGTACTGTGAGAAGGTAAGGCAGGAAAAGGAAAGCTCTGGGGCCATAGGCATGTTTAGCAACACTGTCCTGGGCACCACCACAAAATGGCCACCATGGGAGGCATGGCAAAGGGCAAAGAAACCTGCCCAGGAGACTTGAGAACCTGGCAGAGGGGAGCTCCACATTCTGAGCAATTCTTCTGAGCCTATGCTTTTCAGCACCAAAAGAAACCAATTTCACCTCCATCCAAGATGCTGGTAAGAATTTGTGTTAATGTAAAAAAAAAAAAAAGAGGACATCAGGACTTCCCATAACACTCTGAATGGTGCTCAGTCACCAATGTGGTGGAGACTGGCGGCAGCGTATCTGCTCCAGGCTGTGAACTTTAGGGAGCTGCCCATGGTCCTGAAATTAGTTGGGGTACAGGGTTCTGACTCGCTTGCAATGGCTTCTGGTCCCAATTCAAGGTGCTGGTTCTAACCTCTAAAGTGTCACGTAGTGGAGCACCACACGACCTGTTGGAGCACCTCTCCTAGCTGTGATCTCCTAAGACGTTATGCCCAACCGCTGGGGCCTTCCTCCAAGTGCTAAGTCCGAGGGAAGCAGGGAGGGTGGCAGCTGGGGGAAGGCTTTCTCTGTGGTGGCCCCCATCTCTGGAAGGGCCCCCCGCTGCTGCCTGGGAGGTGACAAATTTGTCATCTTTTTTGCACGAGGTCCGTTATGCTGAGGCCTTTGAAGGCTCATTGGCTACCAGGGGCTTGAGAGCCATTACCTACCCCAAGTGTTTTGCCAAATCATTCTTTATGGTATGTTTTAGCTGTTTTAAACTTTATTTTTTTCCTGATTTTATGATATTTTGGTTGCGTGCTATGGTCTGTTTTATGGATTGTTGTAAACCACTCAAAATGCTTTGGCTACAGGACAGTGCAGAACTGAAATAAATACATTAAAAGGTTGAGTGCCATGGTAAAGCTCAGACTAAAGAGCAGGGTAGATACACTGCTGTGAAAGCATTGGAGCACCTGCCCTAACTGCCTAAAAGCCTTGTCTGGAAGCACCCAGCATCCTCATCCTGCTGATCTGCCAGAGATCTCCAAAAGGTCTAGTGTATCTGCAAATCCAAGAGCAGAGCAGGGGAGTGGCAATCATGCAGCTCCAGTTTCAATATCCAGGGGAAAGACAGAGGCCCAGGGCTGTGAAGAAAAGCTGCAGAAGGACTGAAAGGCTTACAGCACGTCTGCACCACCCTGCTTCCTCCTGACCCCGAAGCGGGAAGAGGGACAGTGCAACAGCGTTCCGTTCTGATGAGACACGCAGCATCCTTACTCCCGCTTGCTGTGATGACCAAACCTCACTCCAGCAGTGGGAAAGGTGCGGCCATCCAGGTAGGGTGGACTGCAATGCCCTTCAGCCCTAGTCATCCTACCCAAGGGTGATGGCTGGTGAGAGTTGCAGCCTGGCAACATCTGAGGGGCAATTCACCCCCTCATCCTTCCTCATGGAACGTTGATGAATGCAAGGTATCTGATCTCCAGTACCTTGAAGGGATATATAAACAGACTTCCTAAAGAAGGTAACCTTTGCCAGAAGAAGTGAAAGAAATTATTCAACATATTCTGGGTGTTTGTCCTTGATGTCTACCATATGCCATCAAGATTAGACATTAAAGATTTACCTGCAGGCTTTTTTGGAGGTGGCTTGGTAGTTTTGGGCTGCTTGGTGGTGGTGGTGGTGGTGTGCAGAACATTCCAACGGCCATCATCTGCAGATGGGAGAGTACAAGGAAAGTTTCCCCTTGAGCCACAAGCCAAGCATGCAAGGAAAAGCATCTCAATTTCTATTGCACTCTTCCCAAGCCAGATGAGAAATGTGCAATCCAACATGGCTGGAGAATACAGGCTGAAGAAAGCGTTTCCATGGCTTAGGGAGCACATGGAGAAGATGCAGCCCATGGAACGTCTGGACTGGCTCCCATTTCCCAGAGTTCAGTTCAGTCTGTCAAGCGATGTGAAGCAAATTCACACATGCCTCATCCACCAGTCTATGGCCTGCGTCTATCCAACAGCCAACACAGGTAAAAAGGTTTCCTGTGTTTCCTGACCCACCTCAAAAACATTTCAACAAGAGGCCATTCACACATGCAGTGGCGTACTGTTGTGTGGCAAGTTATCTCCGTGATGCAATTTCAAGCGAGGAACATGTGAATCAGCCCTGAGCAAGGTTCAACTCACCCACTCCATTCAGACGTCACAGAAAACCACGGTTAAGCAAGCGCACGATGCTTCAGCTGAGAAACCAAGCTGCTCAGAGGCCAAGCTACAAAGTTGTGAAGTTCAGCTGATTGCATACAGTTTTAATTCATATTTGTGAGGGCAGGCATGGGTGTGAGGGCCAACAGGCAGGACAGACGGATATATTCAGTTGAGAGTTGTAGAAAAATGCCCACACCAACAAACAGAGATGGCCTGCTCTTCCTTCTCTGGAAGTTACTACACCATGGAGAAAGGAGCAGCCTCATGGAACACCCAGCAAACCAAAAAGCGAGGCAGGCAGACCCTCTGGGCCGTGGCTTCGATAACTGGCAACGGTGTGGCATGGAATCGGAGCGGAGGCGACATCAGATGATCTCAGAGTTGGCCACTGGCAGGTCACGGGTTATAGTAACGAAACAAGGAGAGCTCAGACAGACACCGAAGGGGTCTGCTTTGTGGCAAACCTGGCAGACACCTATGTGGCTGCGGCTTTTCTGTGCGGTCTTGTTCATGTTTCTCTTTCCTCCAAATAACACAAACTGCACACGCATGACCGGCTCGTGAGGGCCCTCGTACAGCACAGCAAGAGCGGTCACACGGAGGTTCAGACGCAAGGTTCCGAGCGTATCCTCTCCCCACCGTCCTTGTGTGGACTTCCTGAGTCTCCACCATGGGGCAACCTCTGCAGGTAGCGCCAGCTGCCCAGTTCAGGGTGGGACCACTGGGGCTGTGGCAGCAGGGCGCAGCCTAGCAAACCAGGGCCCTCTGTCCTGCTTCAGGCCATTAAAGGCCCCTGCAGCATCTCGACCCTGCGTGCAAGGGCCGCCTTAGCCCAGACGTCATGCCAAGCAGTGGCTGAAAACGGCGTGAGAGCACAAGCTGCAGTCAAGGCTGCTTTCGCGCATTACATGCAGAGCTTGAAGCTCCTTGGGTCCACGCATACTGGGTCGCGATACAGGCTTCTCCCTCAAAGGGAGACAAACCAAAGTGAGGGAGAGCACAGCCGACCCTCTCGGGGAAAAGAAAATCAGGAGCCACAGGGGAAGAGAGACTGGGGGAGAAAGGGAAGCTGTAGGAAAGGCAAGAGGCACTGTGTCGTGCACCTCCTGGTCCAGAATGGCTTTCGGTCTGCAAGGTGGGCGAACAAGGGTCACCCTTGCAATAAAGTCCAGCAGCAAATGCTTGCCTGGTTTCCTTGGATAGGTCCCAGTGGTCGCCTTTGCTGGTTTTGTTGTTCGTTCTGGAGGGGTGTCAAAGAAGTCCAGCAAATCCAATTCGCCTGTTCAGCAAACAGATGAACACACAAAAACAAGCAACCGCTCATTAGGCTTTTGCACTTCGTGGCCTCGCCATTCATCCAAGAAGTCAGAAAAGCTTATGAAGCTCATCCCATCCTGTCCTTCAATGCCCTGGGTAGAAGGACAGCTGCAGAACAAAGGGACCTTCCCAGGCTGCCCAGGGCCTCCTGTTGCCATTTTTTTGGTCCCTCCAGAAATGCCCTGGCATTTTTTAGTGCTATCTTTTTACTCCTTTACTATTTCCCAGATTTGGGGGAAATAAAAATCCAGAAATTTCAGAATAGTCGCTAGTCTTTCATTATTGTTAATCTAAACTTAGATATTTTGGATGAGAATCAACTTTATCACTTTCATTGAATGCATATGCTTGACTTGATGAGCTGAGCAGCACACAGATGTCAAGCTTGAGGGATCTACTCTTTTCTTTTAAAGTTAGAATATCACGGCTGGGGAGGAATTCAGTGGAAAGTGGTGATTCAAAGGGCCATGCAAATTGCTAACTGCATCTCATGACTGCTGTTGCTGGGGTAAAGTGCATGTTTCTTCTGCAACTTTTTGTGGATTGGAAAACCTTACAGAAAGAACAGAGAAAGGGGAAACCTTATTGTTATTGTTAATCAAGAGTAGACAGAATCCTCTGCCGCTCTGCTGCTAATCATCCACTGATTTACTGAGAAATCCTAGCCAGTCTTTTACTAGAGTTCTATGAGAAATCTGTTTCAGTTGCTTTTTGGACAGAATTTACCCAGTTCTCACCTCACCTCCTGGAACCAAATGTGGCCAAGTGCATAATGTCCAAGCATATGAGAG
Organism: Varanus komodoensis; assembly: GCF_004798865.1. Taxonomy (NCBI): domain Eukaryota; kingdom Metazoa; phylum Chordata; class Lepidosauria; order Squamata; family Varanidae; genus Varanus; species Varanus komodoensis. The sequence goes on from NW_025335549.1 coordinate 2,527,085, forward strand.
GATTCTCAGAACAACCAAACCATTATATCCAAAAAGGTGCCCCTTTGGGAATATGCATGAAAGAAGGAGTACATCTGATAATTTTCAAAATGTATGTAACTGATGAATACATTTGGAAAATGCTCATAGAAAAAGAAAACTGGCCGAAGCTGATACAATCATGGGCAGAGTGTGGGTTGCGTGTGGCTTGCCGCTGAACCACAGGAATTTGCTGAAACTTAGGTGACTATGCATCTGAACCAAGCCAAACTAACAGGCCATGGTGAGCAACCCACAGTTCACAACCCGAGAAACAATTATGGTTCTTTGCAAGGGCCATGGCCTGTTAGCATAGCAGGGTTCAGACAACACAGGAGCCCATATGGCAACAGCAATCCCAAGGTTCAACCGTAACCTACATTCAACCCTGGAGTGAGCTCATCGCGTTCTCTGAAGCAATTATGCATTCACATGCATCTTCTTCTCCCGTCAGTGCATCATCTATGAAGGGTGGTGTGGATATGAACTGAGCAACACGCCAAACTCATTGGCGACAACAGCTGCAGGAATGCCTCCCACACCCGCTTCCTTGTGCAATTCCTTCATCCTGCCCTGAAATCCAAGCAGAGGCACCCCTCGCCAGCATCTGCCACTGGCATGAACAGAAAGCACATGCGATTAGCTCCGCTCGAGACTACATAACGCCCCCCGCCTGCTTTAAAATGTACAAGCAGTCCCTGGGTTACAGACAAGTTCCATCCCTGAGAAAATGGGCATTTGTCTTTCAGCTGACTTTGTATGTACAGCGGATCACATGTAGTTTGCCCTCCTCATTCAGGGCAGGTTGGGAGACAGGACAGCAATGGAAGTGGAAAAACCATGAATCTCTTTAGCCTGCGCCGCCCCCCAGCCTAGATTCTTTGCACCAAGGAAATGCCAAGAGGTTTCCCTCCCTGGATGGGCAGGGCGCGGAGGCTTGCCTCGGAGGCCACGCTCTCCCCTCTTTTGCTTCTTCTCTCTCTATGGTGATGGCAATTTTCCACAGTAATTTTTTTAAAGTAAAATAGGTTTTACGGCAGTTTGTTTGTAAGTACGGGTTGTTTGTAACTTGGTCATTCATAACTCAAGGCCTGCCTTTATCTCACAAAGCAAAAAGGGTTATTCCTGACCTGGAAATCCCCACTGCTCACCCCAGTCTCATGGAACGCCACACTTTCCTACGGGAAATGCTGCACACAAAAGAAACAGACTGCGCTTGTCAGTCTTGCAACAGATTACGAACAACTCACCTGTTCCACCAGAAGTCTTCTTGGGGGGCTTGTGAGTGGCTGCAGGGAGATGCGAGGAGGGAGGGAAAGAGACAGCAGGTAGGTTTAGAAGTAAAGGAAATGTGCAAAGCTTACAACACAATCCTGTGCGTGTTTGCTAAGACCCACCGAGTTCAATGGACCTTCAAGTCAGTGTGCAGCCTTAACCTTTGTGACATGGAAAGCAATGGGCTGGTAAACAAACCCTGGGGACTCCATGCAAAAAATAAAAATAAAGGAAAATTCAGGATGCGGCACCAAGCACAACAGGGCAGCATTTGAAGAACTGTATTTAAAGCAGAAACAAATGAGTTTCTGGCACACAGGCGTTCTAAGACAGGCTCAGAAGTCCTTTGCACCACGCATGCCAGCACCCGGGGGCTGCTTACAGAAAGCACATGTGTGCTAGGTGGATACTGTCCAAGGCAATTCTTAAAACTGCACCCACTGTAGATAGGAAGATTTGTTTCACATGGAATACACTGCCGTCAGATTGCAGCATGCAGTTCACAGGTTGTCTGGCTTTGACACACACTGGATCCATATTGATTTTCAGCTGCTGGTAATTGTGGGAAGAGTCTGTCTGTAAGAGACTCCATGCATAATCCCAGCCAGCAATCCAATCTGTTCACAGCTTGCGCTTTCTCTGTCTCTCTCACAAAAGGCTGACTTACGTCGCTTTGTTGGAAGGCCACCATCCAGGGCATCTTCTAAAGCCAAGTCTGAGTCATTGGCATATCCTAGAGACAAAGACAAAGAATTAGCATGGCTTTTATATTGTTAATCGACAGGCAGAAGGGAGTATGTGGGGAGTGTGTGTTTGCGTGGGTAGGAGAAAAACAATTTACAATACGACAGGGCAGGCGGTGCTCCCCCCCAACCGCTTCGGCCTGCAACAGTTTTTCAAAAGTGACCCTTTCTGCCCAGCTCAGCCACTTTCTCGGAATGCCATAGCTGTCAAATTGCAGGGCATTTAGGGGATCCGTTTGTCTCTCCTAATGGATGTGATATAAATACTCGCACTCTGCTTGCATTTGTCAAGGCAGAGCTTACCAATTCATCTGCCATTCATCTGGGGCTGCTTTCCTGATTATTACATGTTGGGTGGTGGGGAGAGAGGCATGCTGCAAAATATTGGTACAGCATTTGACAAAACAAACAGGGAAAAGAAGAGAGAAACCACCCACCCGAACCCATCTAGCAAAATGAGATAAAGAATGATAATTCTATATTTGCACTGTAAAAGGGCTGGGGGTGGATGAAGGGACGCCGTGAGAGCTACCGCTTCATAGAATCCATTTCCCTGCAATAGAAAATGATATATTTAAGAACATCTGTCCTGTTCCAAGAAATAGAAAAGACAAATAGAAGGTAGATTTGTTGTGAAAAGTCACTTTGCATCTTTTCTAAAGGCACTTGTATTAGCCCTAAACTACCGCTGTTTGCAGCAAGGAGGTTCAGCTTTGATCTTTCATTTGGGCATCTTTCTTCTTTTTTCTTACTCCATGTTAATTACTGTTGACTCAAGATCCACTCTCAATGCACTCGTCCTGATAAATTCAGGATTTTACATTTGTGAGCACACAGGATAATTAATATCCTTTGGGTTGACTAAGTAATGCAACGCCGACGGAACAGTCAAATGGCTTTCCTCTGATTCCAACTGCTAAATGGATTTCACTGTAGCCACCTGAGCTCTGGCGTGTTCCATGAATAAATTTAAGGCTCGACTGACAAGGCCGGCAACAATGAGAAGAGGCACCCGGCTGGTGGGACGCTGGTGTCAGGTGCCTCCAAATTCTTCGCAGCCTGGTCATGGGGGCTCCACCTCTGGTCTTGCTTTGCTTGGCATTCCCACAGAAGCATGGGAAACACCTGGAGCAATTGACAGGCCAGGCCAACACTTTCTAGAACAGTTTTAATTGTCGTTTAATTCCACGTCTTTCCTTTGGATTCTAAGAGCAGCCTGCACGGGGCCCTGGGCAGTCCCTGGCGCAGGCTCTTGCTCTGCGGGCCATGATGCCGTGACCACCTGTGCGGGCCACCTGCTCCCTGCGCTGCCGGGCACTCCAGAGCCACCTGCTCTGAAACTCAGAAGGCATACAAGTGAGCCTTGGAGTCCCCCAGAGGTCTCCACAACCCTCCTCCATCTGATCCCCACAACAACCTGGTGAGGTAGGTAAGCCGAGAGACACTGACCTGGTGAATGTCACAAGTGAGTTGGGAATTGGATCCTTCCTGTGGATTTCCTTCAACGTGAGAGGGGGAGGGGGAGCGGGGGGGAACTGGGGAAGTCAGAAAGCAAAAAGGGAAAGGTGCTTGTGCTGACATATAAAGCCCTAAGCGGCTTAGGCCCTGGTTCTCTAAGGGAGTGCCTGCACCCGTGTGTGCCTACCCAGCCCTCGGAATCTACCCAGGGGGCCCTCCTGAGTGAGCTGTCCCTTAGGCAGGAGAGAGGGGTGGCCACTGGGAGCAGGGCCTTTTCTGCAGCTGCTCCCCACACCAGAAACACTCGCCCCAAGGAGATCCGCCTGGCGCCTTCCTTACTTTCTTTTTGATGACAGGCAAAAAACCTTCCTTTAAAAAAAAAAACATTTTAATAACTAATTGCCATAGACCTCTGTTTTGTATGCTTTCCTGCATTTTATTGTTGCTTTTAATTTATATGTTATGGTTTTTATTGTGTTTTTATCTTGTGTTGTGAGCTGCCCAGAGGTGCTGTGGCACAATTGGGCAGCATACACATTTTAAATAAATGAATGAATGGTGATCCGGGGGGGGGGGGGGGAGGTGGCCACACCCACTTTGGCTTCTGGCCCCTCCCACTGCCCCACACAACCCTGGATGGCCTGCCTCCAAGAGAAGGCAGCTGTCCCCACATCTGCCCTACGCATCAGCTGCAGCTTCGCTTTGGCAGTGCTTCCCCAGCCAGAGGGAGCCTCCACTCAGCTGAAGGAAAGCCCCTGGATCCAGCACCAGTGATGCCCGAGCCTGTGCACTGTCTCAGCCCTCCGTGAAATAAAATGCAAGAGTGCTAAGAACACGGGAAACCTGACCACAAAACCAGTGTGCCTGGGCTGGGTGGGAAGGCAACACCCCCCCCCCCCACTGAACTGCTCCTGCTCCTAGCATCCATAGCATATTTAAGCCTAGCTACAGAAAAGCTCCCCTCCAGCAGGGGCAGGGCATCTGCACTGGTATTCAAGCAAAGTTTCCCCCTTTGCTGCCTCTCCATGATTAAGTAAAGGGCAATGATTCCTGCTACTTCAAGGTGATACAATTAAGAAGCTCGCTTTTAACACAGGGGATCACGCCGGTGGTAGAGCAGGCACTGCAGAGGGAAGAAATCCCACAGTCGAAGGGCTGTATGGAATCACGTGTCACGGGGTTCTTTCTACCATTTGCAATGCACCTTTTAAGGCACATTTCCCTTTATTTCGTTTCAGGAATTTATGATCAGACCTTCCTTCCTTTTTAAACAGAAAAAAGAAATGCCAGGGTTTGTTCACACTAAAAAAAATGCAATAAAGGTGCAACATCCTGTTGTATAAAAACCAAACCAACCATTAATTAAAATGGGAGACTGGAGATCCAGCGACCTCCCAGAAGCCTGGCAGAATAATTTTGAAGAGGGATTTCAGCCAAATTATTTTTATTATTATGATTATTATTATTATGATTATTATTATTATTATAACATTTCTATGCCGCCCCTTGCCGAAACCTCGGGGCGGCTTACAACACAATAAAATACATTGAAATACAATAGAACATAATAAATTACCATTAAATACAAAAATACAAAAAATACATTGAGTTACAAATATAAAATTAAAATTATCAGTATAAAATAAGTAAATAAAAATATAGGAGAAAAGAGAAGGAAGAAGAAGTTGCCCTGGCCAGATCATATGTTTTAACAATTAAAATGATGTTTAAAAAAAAAGGTCTTTACCTGGCGCCGAAAAACCAGTAACGACGGTGCCAGGCGGACCTCTTTGGGGAGTGAATTCCATAGGTTGGGTGCCACCGCAGAGAAAGCCCTCCTCCGAGTACTTACTCTCCTAATTTCTTTCATGGAGGGTTCCTGGAGAAGGGACTCTCCCGCAGATCTCAAAGGGCGGTCGGGCATATACGGACGTAAGCGCTCGTTCAGGTAGCCAGGACCCAAGCTGTTTAGGGCTTTATAGGTCATAATCAACACCTTGAATTGGGCCCGGGCTTCAATGGGAAGCCAGTGAAGCTGACGGAGGACTGGAGTCATGTGAACATAACGCCCCGTCCCCGTCAGCAACCTGGCAGCTCTAGTTTGCACCAACTGAAGTGTTTGGACTGTCTTCAGGGGAAGCCCCATGTAAAGCGCGTTACAGAAGTCTAGGCGGGAAGTCACCAGCGCGTGTGTCACCGTCGCCAGGCAGTCATACTCCAGGTAGGGACGCAGCTGATTAATCAGCCGAAGCTGAAAGAAGGTGTTCCTCGCCACCGCTGTCACCTGAGCTTCCAAAGAAAGCTCCGGGTCGAGGAGTACTCCTAAGCTGCGGACCTTATCCCTAAGAGGGAGTGTTGCACCATTCAGGACCAGGTCAAATCCACCCTCTCCGAAACCCGATCCGCCAACCAACAGAACCTCCGTCTTGTCTGGGTTGAGTTTCAGTTTATTGGCCCTCATCCATTCCCTTACCTCGGCCAAGCACCGGTTCAGCACAGCCACTGCCTCACCTGGATTAGTGGAAAATGAGAGGCAGAGCTGGGTATCATCAGCGTATTGATGATTCCGCAGCCCACACCTCCTGATGACCTCTCCCAGCGGTTTCATATAGATGTTAAATAGCAGAGGGGATAGAATGGAGCCCTGTGGTACTCCATGGCATAACTGCCATGACGTAGAGACATGGTCCCCCAGCACTACCTTCTGGACTCGACCGTTGAGATAGGAGCGGAACCACTGCAAAGCAGTGCCTCCAACTCCCAAACCCGCAAGCCTATCCAGAAGGATACCATGGTCGATGGTATCGAAAGCCGCCGGGAGGTCCAGAAGAACCAACAGGGATGCACTCCCCCTGTCCTTCTCCCTGCACAGGTCATCGTACAGGGCGACCAAGGGAGATTCAGTACCATACCCGGGTCTGAAGCCGGACTGAAAAGGATCCAGATAATCAGTTTCATCCAAGAGTGCTTGGAGTTGTCCCGCCACCACTCGCTCCAACACCTTGCCCAGAAACGGGATGTTGGCCACAGGTCTATAGTTAGTGGCCATCTCTGGATCCAGTGACGCCTTCTTCAGGACCGGTCGTATTACCGTCTCCTTTAAAGGGGCAGGCACTTGACCCTCCCTCAGAGAAGCGTTAACCACTTCCAAGATGCAGGTCCCAATCCCGTGCTTGGAGTTATTTATTAACCAAGACGGGCAAGGATCCAATAGGCAAGTGATGGGACGTACTCGTCCAAGCACCATGTCCACCTCATCGGGCCGCAATAATTGAAATTCCTCCAATAATTTTGGACCAGACGGTAGCATTGGCGTCTCCGCAGATGCCAGGAAGGTCTCTCTAAAGAGGATGTTCCACAGCCACAAATAGCTTCTCCTCCCATAGCAGGTATGCCTGGAGATGATCTGAAAATCTGGGCACTTCCTAGGAAGCCCAACCAGGAACCCGTTAGATGTTTTGGACTTCAGCTTCCACCAGCCTCAGCCAGGATAACCAGTGGACAAAACATCTGGACAGCCACCAACTGGGGACAGCTAATACGGTGCCCTAGTCCTTTTAGGCCTTGTGACCCGGGCCATATAGGGTGTAACAGCGAGCTTGGGCCCTGTGGCCTTGATCCTGGAGATCCTGATCCTGCAGCTTCTTCACACCCACGATGCACAAATGCCAGAGAGGCAGTCCCTTCAGATCTGCAGGCTCACCTTTCCTCTCTTTCTCATGAGGCAAACAAGCTCCACTTTTCAAAGCCAGGTGAGGGAAAGTAGCTACGGGCAGAGCACTTCGGATAGAGCCAGAGTCCCACACTAGCTTACCAGATTGAGGAAAGACCAAGGAAAGCAGGCAGGCAAGCCTTCGTACCCCTATTTTGCATGTGAGAAACCCCTGAGGCCACGAGATTAGCAATTAGCCAAAAATTAATGGTCTTTCTAGCAATTAGCAGGAAAAAGTAATCACGGAGGGGTGTTTTTCTTCAATGTTTTCAGTTTTGTTTACTATGGTTCAACTACCAGGAGTCAGAAACCCTTGCAAATTATCCAGCACTCTTCACCACTACCCCACACTGCCTCTGTCAGGGTTTATAAATATTTAAGGCATAAAGATCCCTGCATTTGAAATTAAAACTGCATAGCTACTAAGCTGCTAATTTCTTCACCTTGTTCATCACAGTGCAATCTCTATTAGATGCAACCTTCCAAATGCTGCCGTTGTGAATCTCCCACTAATTTCCTTTCTGATTTTCAACAAGCTGAATGCTGGAAAAGCAATTTGATGTTCTAAAGAAGTGGGGCTTTTCCATGGCCGTTTTATCATCCTGTCTGGATGAAACAAGGATGCTGTTTTGCTTTGCTCTTTTTACGGGATGTAAAGCTATGATTTCCTTGAATAACTAGCAGTGTTGGCCTTCAGTTGGATGTGAAGTGCATTTCTCTGATCCCTGTTTTCGAGTTGCACTGCTCAGAGAGTGGCCAGGGGCACAGTGCAGCTGAGACCTTTCCCCACCTCCCCTCACCCCATCCCACTAATCGGAGCACTCTGCCCATGCTCCAGCGCCAGGCCCAGAAGGGAGCCAGGTTCACGAGACCACTTTGCTTGCAGCCACAGAGAGCAAAAGGCCAAGGGTGCGTGTGCAAGGGCCTCCCCCACCCCCAGTTCTGTGTTCCATTTCATGCAAAAATAGTAGTGGTACACGAACGCCTCAGTTCATGGCCAAATCAGGTCGCGAACGGAAATTTCAGAAAAAATTTGACGCAGGTCGCAAACTCCACATTGGGCGACGACCACAATTGCAGCCACACTGCCTCACGAACACGATCACGATCACGGCCGTCTCCCCCGCACCGGCTGAGCACGATCGTTATCGCATGACTATCGTTTGGACTCTCCCTCCAAACAATAACCTCCCCCCGCCCCGCACCTAGGTTAGCGTTCTCTATTGTACTTTGTTACTTTGTTCTTTGTCACTTTGTTTCAAATTTTTGTGATTAGAAAAATATTTGCAGAACAGATTAACCTTATTTACACTGAACCTTACGGGGAAATTTGACTTGGCCCACAACCAATTCGGGTCGCAACCAGAGTCGTGGAACGGATTAAGTTCCTGAGCCGAGGGACCACTGTGCATTTTTGTAAATATATAAACAGGATAAGTAATGTGCATGTAAACAGGACGGGGGAGAAATGGAAGAACAGTGGCAAGCTGGAAGAGGAGGTTTTCAGCAGCTCGGGATGGCGGGATCTGCCCCAGTCTTTCACCTCCCAAAGGGGCAGAAGCCATGCGACCAACCTGCCGCTTGCCTTCTGCAGAGGAACGGCCCCCTTCTCCGCCTCAAGGAGCGGGGGACCCTAACACAGAGGTGGCAGCATGCACACTCTCCACGCGGGAGGGTCCGATCCCGCCATGCCGAGAGGGAACGGGAGAGCTTCTTTCTCTGGAATGCTGTTGCCGGCCAGAGCAGACAACACTGACGTGAAATGAAAACAGCGTACTGTCCCTCATTAGCCTCCTCAGTGGGCTACGAGAGTTCTTTGAGAGCCCACGGAAAGATTTGCAAGGAGGAAAGCTATAAGCACAGCACTTCCTAGCTCTCCCTCATTAGCAAGTCCCAATGTATACTGCATGCAACTTCCTGCCCTTGTACTCTGGAGCCCATGCAGGTTCCCGTCCTCGTTAGCCAGCCGCAAGCCACAGCACCTAGGGCCTCCCATCAGTGTCAGTCAAGATCCTGTAACACGCAACAGCATAAGCTAATAAGCTAAGCACATAACAAGGTGCAAGCTCATTAGTGGCTTCTGATCAGGTGTGTTCTCTCGAAACAGCGGACAGAAGCGTGCAAGTCTGAGAGCCATCTTTCCCAGGGCCTTTGGAGAACAACACCTACTAATCTAAGCAAGGCAACGTTAGGGCGGTATTTTTACCTACGCTGAGCTAGGCTGAATGCTTTAGAGGCCCTGATCTTCACAGCTCCGGCCCAACACAAACAGGCGCTTCACGTGGTGCTCAGCTGGATGGCTGGCTCTCCCCTCCTGGTGAAACTGCAGCCCACAGTCACACAGGGAAGCTGAAAGGGGAGAGGCAGGAGCACTGGAAAGGAAGACCCTTCCCAACACAGAACTCTTTGCACTCAGAAGGAAATGGCAGGGCATGGAGGCCACCCATCCAATGGAGAATGAAGGGGCACAGGCTATTGTGCTTGCACCCCTCCCCTCCCATATTGTCTACTCTGGCTGGCAGCAGCTCTCCCCACCTGGAGCCTTCTGTGTGGAACGCATGGGTTCTACCCCTGTGCCACGGCTTCTCTGCCAACCTCAGCTTCCCATCCAGGAGGCTGCCATGATGACAGTGACCTCCCCCCCACCCCAGCTGCGACAGAACACAACCCACTGGGGGTGGGGTTCGGGGTGGAGAGGATTAAGCAGACGCTGTGATGAACAATGCAATCCCCACTACATGGAGCCAGCTGTCTTGCCCATGGAGGCTGGAGCAGGCATGAGAAGTCCTCCATGATGAATAATGCAGCCCTCTCTCAGCAGGACTTCTGCTCCCACGAGTGCCCACCGCAGGCTTCTCACTGGTCAGCAAATAAATACTGTAAATCTGGCCTTTCACAGAACACAGAGAACAAGGTAATTTTTTTCCTATGGGCCACTCTAACCCACCAGACTGAATCCTCTTCCTCTCCTCCAAATTGGAGGGTATAAATAGGGAATCTCTGTTGGAAGATGCCACAAGAATTGCGGCAAAGTCCTTTCTTCCACCAGTACAGACATTTCTAGCTGGTGACTGTTGCTGTCTTCACAATTCAATCCAACTTGGAAGCAGGCATGTGCCAAGGTCACCTGTGGCGAGTGAGAACCCACCCAAGCAACCCAGCGGGAAAGTGTCACAAGCCAGAACTCTTCTCGGGTCATGCTGTAGCTCCTGCTGGCATTTCGTCACAGGTTTTTAATGGTCTGGCACCTCCTGTAGCTCTTTTAGCAAGCCAGGATCTGCACTCAACTGGGAGCAGAGCAGCAGACCACTTCAGACCTTGGGCAGCCACAACCAATCTAGTTGGGAAGAAGCTGATGTCTAACACAGATTTGGACTAACACTTTTGTACAAGCCAAGTCAGCTTATTGCAAGATGACAATATTCGTGAGCTCAGGCTGCTATCTTTGTTTATCAGTACATGATCCTCCATTTGGTTTTTCCTCCCTGTACCCTTACAACAGGGACAGAGACCACTCTCTTCTTCTGTTGCAGGATGGATTTTCATGCGCTAATGTAGCCAACCTCATTCTCTCTCCCTCTGCTGCCCTGGCTCTCTTCCTCTGTCTCCTTCTGACATCTGCTTCTCCCCGCATCTTCCTCATCCAGTAGGCTGCCTGGGAAGGAACTGATCCTTCTCGCCAAGGACTTGACCTGAGAGTTTACAGAGGGCTTCTGAATTTAGGCTGAAGGCTGCTGGTTGCTCACCCCTGGCTCCCGAGATGTCTAGTTCAACGATGGTTCTCTATGCCCCACGTCCCAGAGCAGAGCAACATTCCCAAGCTGCTTAGTTTGGATTAAACAGCGGAGGGGACTGAAGGCACATCTTGCAAAGGTGTTTTATTCACAGCTATAAATCGGAGCGATTGTGGAAGCCAAAAGGCATTGCTGCAGGCAGAAGATCCTCTGACCAAGAAACTTGAGTAACTCCAAGTCCGTGCCACTAGTTCCAGCCATAACTCCGCTGCTGCTACTGCAGTCTCTCTTTCTCTCTTCCAGGGTGGTTCACTGCTGTTCTACATGCTGTGCTGTCCTTTAAGGGGGCTATCGGCTTCCCTAAGCTGATGGGAATCTCATACAAAAACAGAGAGATGCCTGGTGAGCAGAAGATCATGCCGTAAGGATGCATTCTTTAGAGACAAGACATCAACTGGCTGTCCAACATGCAATCAGCAAATGACTTCTCTGAGCGCTAATGCTTATTTACCCGAAAAAGATAACATCCCAGTCCAAGAATGAGGTATCAGCAGTCAGGGGAACCCCAACAGATAACGATTTTGGAGGACAGAAACCTACAGAGGAGAGAATGAGCCCCTAACTGCACAATGCAGACTAAATATGCCCAGTGGTTACAGAATGACTCACTGTTGCGGCAGACGGAATGGAGTATTCGGGAAGAGGGAATGGTGGCTTGGTTAGAACCTTGCAACGTTTAGCAACTTGCAGTAAGGAAGAATTGTCTCCAACTGACTTGGCTGAAATCTCTGTAATAAAACATGCATATCTTCTTTTCCTTCATTTTCCTTTAGGGAGGAATTTTGGGGATGTTAGTTGAACCCTGGCTTGTCAGATTTGTTCTGCATCTGCACAGTATGTGTAGGATTCAGCCTTTCCAATCAGTACATCAGAATGTACATCCTCAAATCCAAAATGAATCCAGCCAGTTCCAATCCATGGCTTGCTGTTGGGGTGTGAACTCAGGCTTGTTTAAACTATGGGTTACCATTATGTGTGGACTCAGAACCAAGGGTTGTTCACAACTTCTTCTGGGAGGATGCAAAGGTGGCCAACAGAAGTGGCAAAAGGATCCAGCATTTGGGATACAGGAAAGGAGAAGGCAAAGTAAGAAACAAACAACTAAGGAATTGAGAAAGGGAGAGAAGTTAAGAATGAAGAAATTGAGGCAAGGAAGGTTTTGCATGCCTCGGCTCCATCATCACTTCAAAGGGAGACTGCAGGCAAGAACCCAGAGGAGACTAGAGCAGACCACGGGGCATGTACGGTTGCTCGCCTTCCTTCCCCGCCCATTCCAGGGGGCATCTGGCCACCCTCTGCTGGCCACAGAACGGTGGACTCCACAGACCTTGCTCCCAATTCAGCAGCACTTGGCTTCCCCTCAGAAGCAGTAACTGCCTGAATCCGTACAGAATGCTAAAGCGCTCCTTGGTTTGGTCTTCGCAACCTCCCAGACATCGAGAGAAAAAATAGATTCCATGAAAAAGGCAGAAAATGCCACGCTCTCCTGCTCTCACGTGCGGCTCTGCAATGGAAGCCTTTCCATTTGTCTGGTCAGTGACCCACAACCCTGTCACTCCCGCCCCCCCGCCGTGACATCCCCCATTTGTTTCTCTGGTTTCATCTGGGCTGATGAGACAGGCAAACCATCTGGGCAGAAGCCTCCACCCGCCCGCCCGCCCGCTCGGCAGAGCCGCTCCTTTCAAGCCGCCACAGCGTGTCCCCGGCAACTAAGATTCTGTACGGATCAGAGCCGTTCATCACGCAGGGAGTGGCTCGGCCCACCAGAGCAGCAGCCCCTCGCCTTCCAAGGGCTCTCTCGCTTTGGCCTTGCCCGGGCAGCTGCATCGGCAGGGGAATTCCACGGCGCGCCGCGGGCCGCAGCTTTTCCCACGTCCCCTCTCTTGTGAATGCGCCTGTTTGCGTGCCATCAAACAAAGGAAGGCGATCCGCTTTGCAAACACAGAAGCATGTGCTGCAGAGGAAGTGCTGGGCGTGGAACGAAGTGGGTGCAGATCCAAGCTGGAGACCCCAGCCAGCCTGCGGACCACGGCCAACGCTGGGACCCTCTCCCAGGTGCCCCCACTCCTGATCGAAGTGCTCCGGTTCACACTGGAAGGCTGCTCCTTCTCGGCAGGGGGTCCTTCTGTGGAACTTCCTCTGCCAGGAGACTTGAGCCCTGCACCTATCTTTTTGGCAAGAGCTTTATCTTCATGGGTCTTTTTGAAGAAACAGGGAGGGCAGCATTGTTCCTGGAGCCCAAGCCCCGAGGTCCTCCCACCTCGATGCTCAGACGCCACAGGCCAAGCCCCCCCAGCCCCCTCCCTCGCAGCCAGGGTGGAAGGAGCCGCACACATCGCCCCTGCTCGGAGGCTGCCCCTGGCCCTCGAAGTGGGGAAAGGGCTGTGTGTCGGGATGCGGGTAGAAGGATGCCGAGACCACGCAATCAGATAGGGGTGCCCCGGGCACCTTCCCCCACACTCCCCACCCCTACATCTAGCTGGCCCCAAACAGCTGTCCATTTAAAATGCAGGGTACAAAAATTGTCACTGCCACACCTTGCACTGAATACCACGTGGTGTAGTGGTTAGGAGCGCAGGACTGGGACTCAGGCGATCTGGGTTCTAGTCCCCACTCGGCCCCAGGGGGCCAGGGACAGACTCTCTGCCCGACCTACCTCACAGGGTTGTTGTCGTGGGGATAAGACTGAAGGCAGAAGGGGAATGATGTAAGCTGCCCCGAGTTCCTTGGAAGGACAAAGGGTGAGATATAAATATAATAAATAAATAAGCCACCAAGTTCAAGGGCTTAGAGGCCTCTGTAACGAGGGTGGGAAAACAGTGCATACGATACTGCATGGCTTCCCTCTTTCCCTCCAGTGGGATCAAGGTGGGCACATGGGATTTCTTCTCCAACTTATCTCTCCAACATATCCTTACAAGAGCCCCATGAGGTACATTGCGCTGAGAAATTATGGTTTGCATGCAGTGATTCTCACAGTGGGATGGAGAGTGGAAGGGGTCTCTCCATCTCTCAGTCACTGCACCGCCCTGCCGCTTACAATCCTAAGTGACTGGCTGCAGAGGTTGTCTGCTTTTTGTTGTTCTTGTCCACAGATTTTAATCAGTTGATTGTTTTACTGATATATCTGTTAAGCTTCAATACTTCCCCACAGCCAAAGCTTCCTGAATGGTTCACAACAATTTAAAAACATAAAATACAGCATAAATGTCTAGATGTTTAAAACTGCAGTGTGAAATAGAAGCAATAATTAATTGCCTAGAGAATCTCAGCTATTGGGCAGTATAGAAAAGAAACTAATACATAAATAAAATAAAGCAGTACAAACATTAAAAATACAGCACAGGATTTAAAACAGAGACTTCCTGGGAAGGTGTGAAAGTCTTTGGCTGATGCCAGAAAGTACAAGGTAGGAGCCAGGCGAGTCTTTCTGGGAAGGCTCTACAAGAGGCAGCCTGGCACATCAGAAGAGATCCTCTTCCCAGTGGGAACCCACCAGATTTCCTTTGGCAGATAAAGGATATATTATTGTGCTTTGCTGGTTTGTTGAGATACTTGTTTTTAACTGCCCTGATGTTGTGTGAAGCAGGACAAGCTGTAAATATCCAAAGTAAATACATAAATGAAGTCGTGGTAGAGAAGCCCATCAATAGCTACTGGCCATGCTGAGCAGGCAGACATTTCAGAAGGTCTGCATGACCAAACACCAGCTGCTCGGTAGACCGTGTGCCACAGTAGTTAGGACTGGACAGAGGGGTTCAAGTACCTGCTCAGCCAAACCAACGTTTGGAATTATAGGAATAACAAACCTTGCTGGTGTGGATAGATGCCATCTTTCACTCTCGGGTTCTCTGCAAACCCTTTTCTTATTTTATGCAGCCCAGGCAGACCCTGGTTTGTGCAAACCTAAAGCACATCCTTCACCACCCTTCAGTGGAACCGCAGAGCCTGTTCAGTCTTGGTTTTACTCCCTGAAAACTTTACTGCACAGGACTACAAGGAAAGCCATAACTTGCCTGCACTGGTGTCAAATGTGCAACATCCACTAACAGACAGACCTGGGCTCCTATCAAAAGGAAACGTCCTGCAGCGTTCTCTAGGAAGGCAAGGGTGACCCATTTGCAAGAGGCAGGAATTTCGCGCCTCCCTGTCTCCCTCTGCTACCAGATGGACAGGAAAACGGGTTTGCCATGACAGCAGAAAAGGAAGGTGTGTGAAAAAAATATCTAGGACAACATTGGAGTGCTTCAGTTAAGCATCCGTCTTCCCAATAGGCAGTAGGCGTAAGCTAGAAGACGCCTCCGTCCAGACGGCACAGTCTTTCACAAAGGAAGCTTTGGCAGATCTGTCTATATTGCCTACCCCCCTAAAAAGGGGGGAAGAAAGCCCCTTTCTGGAGTCTCAGCTTGCTGCCAGTCACCTAGCTGGCGTCTTGCCGCCAAGTGGAGCAACTGTGCTGTAATGCAGGTGCACAGAAGCAGTCCTCGGGAAGCCGCCCGGAGTGGAAGCTACGCATGGTCAGGCTAAGCACAGTCTTGGGAGCGAAGCACGATCAGGGCCAGTTAGAATCTGGATGGGTGACTTCAGCGTTGCTGTTGTGAACCTTCCTCTGCATGTGCAAAGCTGCCTTGGCCACCGGAAATGCGTGCTTGTGTGCAGCAACGCACACAGAGGGGAGCAATTCTCTCGGCTCTCTTTGAGCATGCCAGCATGCTCACCCTCTCTGGCGCTTCATGGGTCACCGAGAATCTCCAGCAGTCCCTGTTCGTGGCCATGTCGTGGCATGCCCAGGTCTTCCGTCCTTTGTGCCACAGGGAAGGCATCTAATCCTTGCAGCATGAAGCCAGTGTAGGACGATGGTAGGCAGACAGGAGACCTCTGGATATCAGGGATTTCAACTCCACAGAGCCCCTGACAACAAGGCCAAGGGTCAGGGATGCTGGGAGTTGAAACCCAAAGCATCTGGAGATCTACTCTTTGGGAGATCCACCCCAGATGCAGCAGCTAGATCAGCTTTCCCTAGTCAGCAGCTCTCTCCAACTGAACAGCCAGCAAGGCCAAGGGTCAGGGATGCTAGGAGCTACGCTCCAAAGCACCTGGAGGACATCAGGCTGGGCCAGATCACTGCGGCTTAACCGGTGAGACCAAAGCTCACTGGAAGAACACATGCTCTGTATGCCAACGATCTCAGATTTAATCCCTGCTGTGGGCATGTCAAAGGAGTCCAGCTTAGTTCATGGCATGGAGAAGATGGACTGTCACATTCTCTTTCCAGCAGAATCACCCCATAAAGATGATTGGTAGGGGGTTCAAGAGAGATAAATGTTTTTCTTCTCAAAATGCCCAGTTCAGCTACACAAGGAGTGATGGTCACCAAGGTGTACAGCTTAGAGAAGGAACTGGATGAGCCACAGAGAAGGAGACTGTCATTGGCTGCGGATCCTTACAGCTAAATCCCATCTCCAGCTAAGGGCAGTGTGCTTACGGACATCAATTGCTGGGGAACATGGGTGGGAGGGTGGTGCTGCTCTCCTGTCAGCTGCCGTGTGGACAGAATGCAGGGCTGGGGGGAGCCTTGGTCTCTTCCAGCCTCAGGGCTCTTCAGAGGTCCTAATGCACACTTCAAAGATCAGGGGGCCCACGAGGGAAAGGACCTTCCCTTGCCTGGGGGCTGCTGCCAGTCAAAACGAGAGAGCAGTCTTGATGCACAAACCTCCTTCCTGTGCTCCATCCAGGTTCAAAGCCAAATTTCTTCTCAGGCAGTCATCTGAAGGCCAAGAAAACCACCGCCCTAGCTGCTCCCACACGAACCTCCCTAACTTCCAGGTTCCTCAGAGCATCCCCACCTTCTGAGTTGAGGTGATGGGAACAGGAGCCAGGGCCTGTTCCCTGTTTGCCCATCCATTAGTTATCCTGGCCTAGCAAAGGGCTGGACAGGAGCTTGGGGGATGTGATTCTAGTCTCTACTCAGCTCTTTAACTCACTGGTGACTTTGGGCCAGCCACTGACTCAGCTTAATCTACCTCACAGGGTAGTAGACAAGAAGAGAAGGATTATGTGAACCGCCCTCAGTTCCTTGCCAGGAAAAAGGAGCAATATAATTATAATAAGTATTAAAATTGAACAAAAATTGCACAGTTTATCCTTGGGATTTTTAGAACCCCTTGCCTTTTAAATGGGGTTTGACCGTTGCTGCTGAAAGGGGCTGTCAATCTATGGTGTGACAGTGATGGTTTTATGTCATTCACTCATTTGGGTATCCCTTGTAATCTAGAGTCATGTGACTCTCTTCTGTATTTAAAATAAAATGGACTACCTCACAGGGATGCTGTGAGGATAAACCTGTGATACCTGAAACTATCAGAGGCATACTGAGAGCAAGGGCTAGTGGAACCGGCAGTCCTTGCATGCTGACTGGCCAAGCACCCCTTGCATCCACAGGAAACAGGGTGAAAAGAGCAGCTTTACACCATGTCACACCGTTGGTTCCTTGATACCAAACTCAGCTGCAGAGTTCAGACAAGAGATTTTCCCAGTCCAACCTGGAGACTTGGAATTGAACTTGGCACCACCAGCATGGAAGGCAGGCCCTCCACAGCCTCTCTTCCAAGGGGAGAAAGTGGCCTTCTCAGGGATGGCACAGTGAGTACCATGAAGGATCAGCTGGACTCAGCTGAAACTTCAGCCCAAGACTCTGTAGCATTAAACCTTGCTATTTCCTGAGCTTGATGCTCAGCACAACATCCAGGGATTCCCCAGTCCTCTTCCTGCCCAAGGAGAACAAGGCTCTCCTCTTGGGAGAGACTGGAAAACAGGGACGGACAACAGCCTTGCAACCATTTGCACAGAGGGGCCTCACACCTCAAGAGCACCTGCTTGGGAAAGGTGTAGCAGGATGCATGTCTGCAAAACAAAACGCATACGTGCCAGCAGAGCAGGATGCATCGGTGGTTGTCATCTGCACTGTTTGGCCCAAGCACAACTCCCCTGGCCAGTTCATGTGGATTTCCAGATGTTATCACTCAAAGGCAGAAGAACTTTGTTCGGGTGCAAACGCCAGACTCTCACACTCCCCTCCCCTTCCCCAGGGGGGGCCTTGCCGAGGGGTCTGGCAGGTTTCACTTCCCTTTTTAACTAACTGTTGTTTACTGTTCTGTCTAAACCCACATGCAGATGGTAAGTCTTAACTATGAGTTACAGAAACGAGCAAGCTTCAAACCATGGTTCGTGAAGCAGACCATAGTTCACATTCACTGCAGTGTAAGCCTGGCTGTAATGCTAAGCCGCAGTTAACTTTAAATGGAAGCAAAATCTAAGAACACGAGAAAAGCCATGCTGGATCAGGCCAATGGTCCATCTAGTCCAGCACTCCGTCCACAGTGTCAGACCAGCTGCACGTGGGATCTCTCGAGCTGGACCGCTACAAGACCTCCTCCTGCCCAAGCTCCTCAGCAACTGGCATATGCGGGCGTGCCACCTCTGGCGAAGGGGACAGACTACAGCCAGCGAAACTGTCTCCTGACCTTCTCCCTGTGGCTTCACAGGCAAGAAGGGGGAGGAATCCCAACACTTGCCAACATAATGCTTAACAAGTGTTTAATCTGCAACCGAAAAGGGCTTTCCGGCGAACGTTTTTGTCTGCCCAACCATCTCCCGCCATAAGGCATGCCCTGGACACTCTCAAAAGTCCAGATGTGGCCACTGCCTGGGATACCTGACAACAGATTACAAAATTCACTTCTTGAGATTGAACAAGGAGAACATTTAATCCACAGGGCTGAGAGTTAATCTCTATTCACGTGTGACCAGAGGCTGTTTTGGTTCAACCCTGTCTCTATAAAAAGAAATGAAAAAAGTAAACAATCTAAAAATGGCCTTCAACTGATGGATTTCCCTCAGTAAATTGTCACATTATCTTTTGCTTTCTTCAATATGTATCAGAAAGGGACCTAAGCTGAAGACTCGATGATCACAAATTTGTTTTAATGTAATCAATCCCTTAACTAAGTTAAAAAGACATCATTAATCAAATAAAAATTATGTAGTTGACAGCCGTAATAATTTCCTGTCTAACTTGGCCATGCCATGACGGTTTAGGAGCTACGGAGAATAATTATTCATTTCAACAGTGCTACAAGTTATTGCCTATAAGGGGAAGTACATGTTTCCGATTCATCCCCTGCCCTTTCCAAATCTTCCATCTCCTATCTCCAAAGGAACAGAACAGAATTTCAGCTTTAAAGGCCTCCTTCAGAAATGAGTACTCCTCCTTTGTGCTCAGTGTGGATAAACTGGCAAGCAAGCACATTCCTTCACAACATGCACAAGATAAGTGTTTCGTTTCTAGCATGGAAGCGGGGAAGCTGTATCTGTCACTCCATTCGGGAACCCTCTAGAGATGGTAACCAGGAGGGCCATGCGCTTAACAGACTCCAGACAAGTAATTACAGCAAAGCAGTGGGGCTGCCGGATTCGCTTGCCAACTCCACTTCCCTGAGTGCAGCGCTTGGCCTTACGGAGGTTGAGAAACCAATCAGTTCTCTGAAGCACTTACATGAAAGGTGCCAAGAGGAGGCACAGCCAGGCAATTGCTAGTGCCCAAGGATGTTTTAGGGGGCTACCCCACCCGACACAGTCCTAATCCTCCATGCTTGTTCAAGGCTCCGGAGAAGAGCTACAGCAGATAACGAGGGAACTGAGCGGCGAAGTGTTAGCCTGTAAAGCCCTTCCTGGCTTTTTAAATGTTGTTGAGTGTGCAGTACAAAAACACACCACACTATTAGAGAAGACAGCCCTTTATGGCCTAGAAGCAGAATGTGGATCTCCTACAGACGCCATGGAGCACCAATTCTAGCCTGAGAGTCGAATTCCATTTTAGAGACACTCTTTGGATGGGTGAGGGTGAAGGGTAAAGGGTCATGGACAACCTCCCCCCGCCCCTGAAATCAGCATCTTGCAGACAGCAACTAAGCTTCCAGGGGCGCTACAACTTTTCCAAACGCACAAAAGCCACGGCAGCTACAAGAAGCGGTGGTTGAGGGCAAGGGAACTGACCTTCTGGGGAGCCAACTGTCCCTATGAGACCTTAATGAATCTGCCTGCTCTCTGGGGCCACTTGGGAAGGGTCACCCAAAGGAGTGTCCTTGCCCAAAGGAGTGAAGCAGGGGGCAGCTCAGATCAGGCCTTCATAGTAGCCCTCCAGCTTGGGAATGCCCCCTCCCCAGACGTGTGCCCAGCAACCTCTTTTATGCGTCTCAATAGCCAGACAAAGAAGATTTTATCCACCCAGGCCTTTTAATTTGGCAAGACGTGTGATCCTTTCATCAGCTATCACTTCAAAAGCTATGCTAACCCACTGGATGCTTTTCAAGTTACCTGTTGAGATTCGCACTCCTGTGATGCCAGGAACCTAGCGTGCTGCCTGGAAATACTATGGATAGAAGGTGGAAAGAACCATTAGAAGTAGCTGTATATTTCTACAACCTGCTTGAGGTGGCCAGACCCAACCTCAGGCTGCCGGAAGCAGAACATAAGAAACAGCAGAAGAGCCTGTTCATTTGTTCCCTGGCCATTTGTTCATCGACCTCAAACCCTGCTTCTTGTCGGGAGGAGACCTGCTTGAGATACTGCTGCAACTTGCTTGCTGATAAATTGGGTTAGCTGACTTGAAACCATGTATGACCAGAGGAAACTGCATCCAAATGTGGCCGCTTATCCTCACCTAATAAGGAGAATATTCCTGTTTAGGGTTCCTACCAGACAGCCTTAGTCCCCTCTGGGATCCTACTCCCTTTTATGCTTCACTTCCAAGCTACCAATTCCTCTTCCAGTGTTCAAAGTCCCTACTTACTAGGCGTTCTCAGTTATCACTGCACTGGGCTTTTGGGGAGGGGAGCGGGAGAGGGAGGCATTTGATGCTTTTAAGATTTATTTTTTGTTCTTCTGTGTACAACAGTGTTTCTTCGCCATGCCAAAACCTTTCTTCTTTTTCTGGGAGCTCTGCACCAGCTCCATTTGTGACAGCACTCAGGCTCTGACCTGGCTGCTAAAATAGGGCAGGTGCGCTCCATCAGTTCTGCCCACTAAACCTGCCTCTGCATGCTTCTGCTGCAGATTCGCTGTACAATGGATCACACTACCCAAGCTAAACCTGGCTGAGGTCTCACATATACTCCGCTGCTCTCTGGAAGGTGCATGCAGGTAGACATCATCAGCCTTATCCCCAAACCGTCTGGAAAAGTAATGCTTAAGCATAGCTTTACTGCCTGGCGTAAGCAGAGTTTTGCAATTCTGATGCAACTTATCTGTATTTAAGGAAGCAACCCTGATTGGAAGTATCTGTGTTCCAAACCAACTTTTAAAGCATTTTACTGTTCATTTGGGGGCAGGGGAGGCCAGGGACTTGGTGGCCTGGTTTGCATGACAGCTACAGCCCACCACAGTTTATTTAAGTCACCATGAATTTGGCTGCTCATGAATGTTAGTGGGCCAATTCAAGTCCCCACCATGGTGCCTGAATGCAGCACAGCTTCTGTGAATTTTGCAAATGCATTAAATTAGCAAAATTTCCTTAGTTTGCATAATTTAAGGTACAGCCCTACGCATATTTAGACAGAAAAAGAGTCGATGTTCTTCTATCTAAATGCATTTGGGACTGTACTCTAAACATTTCTGGATGGAAGAAGCTGGACTTACTTAGACATTTGTAACCAATGTAACCAACAAACTGTAACGGGGCAACAGCTGTCGAGTTTTGTATGCTTCCTTGCCTAGTTGCCTATATACATGCTTGTTTGCCAAAAGTGGTCACTTAAAACTCCAGTGTGATGTGGTAGTTAGGACTGCAAGGCTGGGATTCGGGAGTCTCAGTTCCATCCCCCTCTCAGCCATGAAGTTCACCGAGAGACTCTGGACCAGTTACAGGCTTTCAGCCTAACCTACCTCACAGGGTTGTTGTTGTGAGGATAAAACAGAGACAAGAAAAAGCTTGCAGGTCACCTTGGGTTCTTTGCAGGAAGAAAAAAGTTGTGATATAAATACTGCAATCATGGTGGTGGTGGTGGTGGTGGTGACGATAGTGTCTTGTAAAAGGCGTGCTGGACTTGAACTGGGGAGAAATCAGTTCAAATGTGCAGGTATTAAATGAATGGGCAAGCAACATATAAGGGACTTTTGGTCTGGTATCTTCCAATGCCCTTCTCTTTCCTCACCCTGTCTGGTTTTCAGAAGACTAATTCAGTTCCCTCCTACAACCCTAACGGATCAACAGTGACACGTTCTATAAATACATTTCCCACTGTCTTCTTGGAAGACGGGCCAGTGTCCTGCATGCTGCTCTCTCAGACAGACCGCTGCTATAAATACCGGAGGGGGAAGTGTGGACTGGAAGCCATTCAAGGGCTCTGCTGCTGTGTGGCTAGACTGACTGACCCCTGCTGGGAAGAGCAGGGGTTTGGTAGCCTTAAGCCTTAATTAATGAAAACAACAACTTGCCCTTTTGCCCTGTGGTGGTGCTGCATAAAGATTTATGGATAAATCATTAAAATGAGGATAAGTGGGACATGCAGCCTCTGCTGTGATGAGACAGAGATGAATTTCCAAATTTTAAGACTGCCATCCTAAATCCACTTTACTAGGTTTGGATTTATCTCTGGCGTAAACATCCTAAAAGTCCCTCTGCAGATACTAAAGTAGGGCCGCAACATGCAGATGAGCAATCAGTTAAAAGATTTTGTTGACCAAAAGAGGTGACACCATGAAAGTCATTAGATCTATTAAAAAAAGATTTATTATCTAAACAACGTCTGTCCCACCCACGTGAGCTATAGCTGGAGAGCTATAAAGCACTACAGATCATAAAATGCAAAGTCGGAACCACAGCTTTTCTTATATGTAAGTTTACACAGACGTGCAATGCAATTCCATATGCGTGTACTCACGAATAAGTGCCCACAGAGTTCAACGGGATGTACAGTGGGTAACTGAGTAAATTCTTGCACACATAATATTCAACGGAAGCATTTTAGCTGCCTGAGATTTCTTTACCAAGTGCAGGGAAGTGGCCATTGGCAGTGACCAGTGTCCCTCCCACTTCTGATTTTAATTTTATTTCGAGGGATTTTTTAAAATGGAACATTGTCAAGCAGCAAAGCAAAGCAATTGACAGTATCAGATGCAATGTGTTGTACGTTTGTTGTACACAGTTGTTTTGGGTTCTTTCTTTCTTTCTTTCTTTCTTTCTTTCTTTCTTTTTTGTAAACCATCCAGAGACTTTAGTATTGGACAGCATATTAAAAACTGTAAATAAATAAATGAATAAATAAATTCTTGTTTGAGTTGAAAAGAATGTTTTTGTGTTTGGTGATTAGAACTCGCCTCTGTTTTGTACTTACGTTCTTGGGTAAGTTACTTTCTGTCTCACCAGCTTGTCTTCTGAGAAAGGAGTGACTTTAGGAATTGACAAGCTCTTCCATGGCTAATTTGTGAGCATGTAGCCAGCATGCTTTCAAAATGTGAAATATGTTCACCGATGCAAAAAGTCCGTGATCCCTTTTTAGAGGACTGACAGCCCCCACTTCTCCTGGCTTGGGACATGAGAGCCAGTGGCTCCCTTGAGACTGTAGGAAGGCCGCTCCTGATGAAACCAAGTCTAGATGCAATTGCTACCACCCAGTGTCAACTTGGCCAGTTTTGGGCAAGGCATTACAGTGTGGCTTCCACAGGAACTGAAGTAACTGGGCATGTTTAGCCTTAAGATGACTGAGGAAAGACATCACAGCACTCTAGAAGTGCTTTAAAAGTCCCAAAGCGGAAGGACACTCTTCTCGATCATTCCAGAGGGCAGAACATGGAATAATGGGAACAAGTTGCAGGAAGCCAGATTCTGGCTATACATCAGGAAGAATTTCCTGGCTGTTAGAGCAGTACAGCAATGGAACTACTAACCTAGGGAGATTGTGGGCTCTCCCACACTGGAGGCATTCAAGATGCAGCTGGAGTCCTTTAACCTGGAGTCCTGCACTGAGTAGGGAACTGAACCCGGTGGGCTTCTTGGCCCCTTCCAGCTTTACTAGTCTAGAATTCCAGGATTCTCAACTTCAGCTAATGCTGTCGGGTGCTGAGGATCTGAATCCATCCCTATCCAGTTTCAGGGTCAGTTCTGTGCCAGAAATAACTTGCATAACCAAAGGAGATCCTTTCATGAAAGAATGGAAGAGGACTGCAATCCAGTTCATTCTCCTGGATCTCTCAGCAGCTTTCAATACCACTGACCATGGCACCTTTCCGGAGCACTCCTCTGATGTTGGCCTAGGAGGCATGGTGGTCACTGTGATTTTCGCCCTTCCTGGATAGACATTCTCAGAGATGAGAAGTCTCAGGGGACTTCTATGCCACCTCACAGGCTTTGGCTTTTGGTGTTCTGGTTGCAAGCTTCTCTCCTTCCCTGCAAGCTGCCAGCATCACATGAAATCACTGGTGCAAATACTCTGGACATTTAAATAGAACCCTCATCAGTACACAGGTCATACTGAACTGTATCTCTGGCTTCCATCTCTTGATCCTATGGAGGACACAGTACAGTTGAAGCTCAGGAAGAGGTGGGCTCACTTTGGGAAGGGGAACCAACATCTTTAGATGGAGGATTGCATCTGATCATAGATGAGATGAGACTTCTCAAGATGCGTTCCAGTGGGTGGGACACGTTCCAGTGGAGCCAAGCTCAGGGAACCAAGGTTCAATTTAGAAGCCAGGAAGCACTTCCTGACAGTCAGGACCCCGAGGGTGTGGAATGGGCTTCCACGGGAGGTGGTTGAGGCCCCATCGGTGAGGGTGTTCAAGGATAGGCTGGACGTCCACATGGTGGGCATGTCGTGAGCGGAGCCGGCTGGAGCCAGGGGTCAGGAGACCCCTTCTGACTCACCCTGTTTCTATGTTTCTCCTGAAGGACTACGTGTCCAGGCTCTCCAGTGCTAACTGGAGAGGATCAGGTGATGGAGATGGACAAGAATGTTTTTCTTGCATTGTGACTTCCAGTTTTTACTTGCTGTGACTCTTATCTGGAGCATTCTGACCTTGGAGTCCTTCTTATCTTTCCTTTCCAAAGAATAGCAACCTTGGCAGTCTTTTAACAACTGAAAAGAATACAATCAGGGTTGGAGAGGTTTGGGTTCACAGGTCAAATCCAGCCCTTGTTGAGTTCTAATCCATCCACTTTGGAGTTTCCCAGGTGGTAAGAGCTTTAAAAGAAGGCATGTTTTTGGTCCCTTTGTCTCCACCCACTACTGGAATGAGCCCCTCCTGGAAGCTTCTCCAAAGTGGGTTTGGACCTCGGACTGAAGGAAGTACCCTCCACCCCCACCCTTTTCCTAATCTCAAGACATGATTGCAAGTGGATTCAGATAGTGGCTTTCAAGCCACAGGCTGAGCAAGGTGGGGAGAGTCAAAAACTTACATCAGAAAAGACCAGTAAACCTTCCTCTGCAGACATAGCCCCTCTGGGCATGTTTAAGAATGAAGAATGAGAATGGATGCCATCTTATACCTGTGGCTGTTGTTCAGCATGCCTGCAGAGACCCACTATGTATGGGTGTATGCATGCATGTGCGCGTGCAAAGAGAACATGTGAAGACTTAAGGGGCGAGCATCAGCACTACATTATTGGCATTCATCTTCCATTCGAGCCTACCATACACCCACCCAAGATACCTGCTCCGGTATCCCGTTTTTAAAAGCTAAATTCAGAGTCACCTGAAGCAGAGCCTTCTCTGGGATGGCCCCAGAACTGTGGAACATCTCACACCTGGAGGCCCAATTGTGACCTTTTATTTATAATATATATTATTTGCATTCAGCATATTCTTTGAGACCCTGGCTCTAGGTATTTGCTCATTTCAAGATGTGTGTGTGTGTATTTAAGTTTGTGTGGTTCAGTATATTTTGTGTACAGTATGCATTGCAATATTTCTATTCTGCCTTTCAGTCTACATGCTGGATCACATCCTTCCAACATGGCAAATAAAAATAAACAAATAAAACATGTCTTTGAAGAAAAAGAAACTAACTAGCAGCTAGCATAAAGTTCAGGGGAGAGGATACTGTTTTGCCTATTGGCCAGGCCAAAGCAAGCCAAATAGCACCTGGCATCAAGGTAAGTGCTGAGAAATTTAAAAAACTGGGAAGCCACTAAACCACCTGTGGGCAGGGACAAACCAGGACCTAGGTCTGAGTTTCGGCACTCCTGCTTTAAAACAAACCTTAATTTGAAAAAGAAAATAATCGCCCAGATTCACTATTTTTCTTTTAAAAGATCAAGCTTGGGTCCTGCAGCTTTGTATCACAGTAGCAAATAGACAGAGATAAAAAGCACTCATTTTTGAAAGGGTAGCAAAACGTTTGGTTCCTAATTCTAAAAAAAAAATCCTGTACATTCAGAAATAATTTAGCAAAGCATTATTTAAGGAAGGAAGTTGTGACCAGTTATTAAAATAGCAAATGCCTGCTCTATTAATCCACTAGCTACTAATGGGTACAAAAAACAACTTCCATTTTTGTATTGTAGCTGCTAGTGGCTAGTGAATGAATTCCGCTACAAAGTTTAATTAAAGGTTTCTAATATTCCTTCTTCTACGCCCCAGTGTTCCACCTGCCCCAGAGACGAGCTCTATCCGCACAAGAAGCTGCCCTGCATAATCTTCAAAGCCCTTCCCAAGCTTTGAAGATTGAATACATCTTTGAAGACCGTGAGTTTGGATATCAGACGGAAGACCTTGGTCAGCTGTGAAGTCCATGAAGAAGCATTATCCTTTTCTGTCTCTCAGGGCAGCTTAACTGGCAAGGCTGCTACAGTCGTTGGATATGCCCATTATGCAGATGTGAACACAATTAGGGACCACAGCAGCAGTGGGACAGTCCCCACCGCCCAACCCTCGGGTGGCCCAAAAATCCAGACAGCTGTGCCAATGATCCTGACCAACCAGCCAGCTCAACCAGTTTTCATCTCCAGTAGAAGCAGGTCCGCTGCAAAAGCAAAGGCATTCCAATGGCCCTTGCTTTTAAAAAAATCCCCAAACACCGTGCATCACACCCGTTGTTCTGTGCCTCAGGAAAGCTCTCCAGGTTGTCCTCTCCATGACAGCCCGGCAGCACCCCAACAGCGGGCCATGTATTTCTCCTGGGAAAATGCATCCCCCCTCCACCCAGCCACTTGCCAAGATGGCACCTAAGCTCAAAAAGTGCAGGGAGCGCGGACCTCAAAGCCCTGGCTGGGAGCCCAGGCTTGCTATACTTCTCCCTGAAGGGGCTGCAGCCGGCAGCTGGGCTGAAGATATGCATGTAAAACAGTGGACAATCACATGTTGGGGATTCCGTGAGCAGAGCCAGCTGGAGCGAGGGGTCAGACTAGATGGCCCAGGAAGCCCCTTCTGGCTTGCTCTGTTTCTCTGTTTCTAAAAGGCCCCAGCACCAAGTCCTGCACACACAGGCAGAGAAGAGAATGCCTCCCAGGTGAAAACTTGGAGCACCACTTCCAGGCAGTGCAGGCAGAAGATGATGGATATGTTGCTCTATCTGGAGGGCATCAAGCTAGGAGACAACAGCTACACACAGTCCAGAGACCAGCTGGCAGATACAGGTAGTTTCCTATACATCTGCTTGGGCTTTCTGCGTGAACAGTAACTACCACAGCTACAGAGCCACCTTCCTAGGAGGAAAGGATCAGGGAGCTATTCCCTCAGGGTGGAGATCCCCACCCGTCTTCACCCCTGGGAATTTGAGACACAGCTATGGGCTTCCACAAAACGCCCAATCCATGGATACTTGGGTATCTACTAGTCCAGTTCACAGATCTGAGGGTGCATTTCATTCAGCAAAAGCTTTTGTTCCATGTCCGTTCGATCGGGGAGAGCCGGGTTCCAGTCCCTACTCAGCCTTGAAACCTCACTTGGTGACTACGGGCCAATCACCCACTCTCAGCTGAATCCACCTCACAAGGAGGTTGTTGCGAGTTTAAAATGGAATGGAGCAGGATGGTGTAAGCCACCTTCAGTTGCTTGCAAGAGTAAAAAGGCAGGATATAAATTCCATGTGAAAATAATTTAAGAAGGGACTAATTCAGCCAATTGCTGGTAGCGCATGCTACTTTGAAATGTGTGTTGTTGATGTCCAATTGCGCCTTCTTTTTGGAAGGATACCACAGGTAAGTTTTGTGCTGGAACAGTCTTCAATATTCAGGGATGCGCCCGCTCCTTCCCTGCTTCATGGGAGCTGACAAATGGAAGGGGAGGTGGATTCTCTGCTCCCTTTTGACAGCTAGAGACTGAACTGGATGAATATGCTTCAGTGCTATGGATTGAGGGCCTCGTAACACTTTTGATTTATGAATAAGTGGCACATAGGATGCCAGCGTCAAATGACATACTTACTTGAATCCTTGGCTTGCTTTGATTGAAGCCTAGGGATAACTGCTAGAAAGCTCTGTGCATTTTATGCAAGTCCATGCAGGTTTGGCAAGGGGAGGGAGTAAAAGAATATTTTGGGTACTCCCAGGCGTGGACCTGGATGTCACGAGGATGCGGATAATTATTATGAATGTCAGGCAACTGTTTTCCCCAGCCTAGATGTAATAAGCTACAGTTCCCATCATCCTCCACCATGCTGGCTAGGCATGATGGAGCTGTAGTCCGGCACATCTGGGGAGCCCCAGAAGGGAGAAGGTTAGCCTACAGGGAGGAGAAAAAAGTCAGCCTTCCTCATAACAGAGCGTGGGGTCACCTAGGCCAAAGATGCATGGGTGCCCTGAGGGGGGGTGCAGATCCTGAGGCCCACAACCATATCCAGGCCACTCTGAGTCCCCATATGGGCTCCCCAGAGAGGCCCCCAGGCATGTGAGGGTCTCCTGGCTTTTGGATATTTCTCCCCATTCTAAAAATGCTTGTCATAAGAGTTGCTTGGTGGCACTAAAAGCTTTATGCTAAATGCTCTTGGTACGCCGGCCCTGCCATGGACTCTTCAGCCCCAAGCACCCCCGAAAGGCAGCCCCCGAGCCTCACCCTGAAATAGAATTGAGGTGGGTTCAACACCCCTGATATGGGATACAGTGGAGGCCACCTGGTGAGACAAATTATAGAAGGTAGGCTTTCTGATGGCCATTGACCTTTACAGCTAAATGGAACCCCCTGATCAGATGCAGTCTACCTTGCAACACCACAAGCTGCAGCAAGCCAAGGAGATCCTCACCAGTGCCCATACTATGAATCTGAGAGGCATCTTTTTGGCTAGGTGCTGCCGGAAACAGAACACTGGGCTAATCCAACAAGTCCAGTCTTGTGGCTCATTTCTGACCACGGTCCACAAGTTCCCTTTGTCAAAGATTATGTTATGCAAGTGGAGGTTCAGAAACACATACATGGCAACTTTGGGGTTAACCCCCACTTACAGGTATCTCCCAAATGGACCCACAACCCCCTTGCTTTATGCTAATATTCCATTTATCCTAGGATATGAATGCCACCTTTACCGAGTTCCTCTTTAAAGCACAATAGCTGGTGTCACACACACAGTTCCTCCCTTTAAGTGTCCGCCTGGCCCAACCAAGTACCTGGCAGATGTGTTGGACTGCAACCCTCATCAGCCCCATCAGCATGTCCAATTGCTACAGTGCAGAAGCTGGCAACATTCAGGGGGCTAAGAGCCAATCTTCCTCTCCCCCATGGAAGCCCCACACCCCCCTGCCAAAAACACTGTCGCCACATCTGGCACTGGTGATGCGGGGTCATGTTTCTGACCCTTGCCGTGCTTGCTGGGAATGATGTGACTTGCGATCCAACACATCAGGCAGGCACAAGGCCAGGGGAGCCTGCTTAGGCAAGCAATGGCTCATTTACCACTGCAGAACCCAAATGTTTCTCAGATTGTTCTCTGCAGAAAGTGTTGTGCTTTCTAGGAATGACCTAATTCCAGGCAAAAGTGTTTTTATTTAAGTTCTTGATGTAAATAAATGAAGTGGAATCCTAACCATTGTTTGCTGTGTTTTCACTTATCCCTGTGCACAAAAATAACAACCTGGGTGATGCAAAGGGCATCCATTGGATTGGCTTTGCCTGTTTCAAGGCAACTGATTTTGCTGCACATAACTATGGGGTCTTACCCTTCCACCAGAGAAGAGGCAGCCAGAGATAAAAAAGCGAGCAAACCAATCAATCAGTGCATAACAGCCATGGGTTGCAGGGCCTTCTCCAGGCCGGTGCTATGCTGGCTAAGGCATGCTGGGACTACATGTCTGGAAAGCCCAGGCGGGGGAGGCTGCCTTTCAGCCACTATTTCCAGACCCTTTTGCTCTGTCCTTTGGGCAGCCAAGCCCACAGGTTCGCTCAGCCTAGTCTTAGCCATCCATCCTCCCAACCTTGCCCTGGTGTCCATGCACAATCCCTAGGTGAATGTATAATGAACACTCGCCTCCATTTCTGGAGGCCCACAGAGATGAAGAGGCTGAAATTCAACAGCAGGAGGGAGGGCCCCGGTGATGGGGGGCTGGATTAGATCAACCCCAGACCCTCGAACGCCCTACAGCAATTTGATTCCATAGATCTTTGGGCTGCTGCATCGGCAGCATCCTGCAGAAGCTTGTTTCCAAGTGCATCACGTATTCTAAAATTCAAAGGTGGGTGTAAATCAATCTGCTTCAACTCTCCCCACTTCGAATGCGATCAGACGGATAAGAGGCAGCAGGGTAGAGATGCTCTCCTTCGAAGGAGGAAAAGAGGTCAGCATGGAGGCATGAGCCCAGCTCATTTCGCTGCAATTAAATTACCCATTTCAACCTGGCCGTCATTTCAGAGCGAGCAGGTGACAACCTCGAGGTTTCTCCCAGGAGGGGCGCTTCGACTTTGTCTATGGGGTCACCAGTGCTCCAGGAAAGCTCACGGGGGACCTGCTATTGTTCTCCAGTGTTCTCATGCTGGAAACCGCTCTGGATTGTTGCTCTGGCATTTCCCTAAGGACGCCGGTAAGCTAGGA
This sequence comes from Varanus komodoensis, assembly GCF_004798865.1. Classification (NCBI taxonomy): domain Eukaryota; kingdom Metazoa; phylum Chordata; class Lepidosauria; order Squamata; family Varanidae; genus Varanus; species Varanus komodoensis. The sequence continues at coordinate 2,558,098 of NW_025335549.1, forward strand.
GGCAACGCAGGTTGCATTCTGCCATGAAGTACAGTCCTGCTGATCTTTTTTGGGGGGAGGCGGGGGGAGATGGCGAGAGAAACAGCCAGAACCCCATAGGGACGCTTCTGCAACAAGAATGCAGGTTACAAAGGGAAGAGTCGATGGCAGTTGCTGCTCCAGATCTGGGAGCATTTCTGGCCAAGGCAGTTTCGCCCTGATTTGTCACGCCCTTCTTCCCCTCGTACCGAACAGGATCCCCTCCCCACTTTTCCCCGAGAGGCTTCGACGCTGCAAAGAGCCCAATCTGCAGCCCCCGCCCGCGCCCACCTCTTTATGCTACCCGGGCACAGCACGCTACTAGCCACAATAGAGGCAAGGGGGAGGGGCGGGACCCGCAGGCCCGCAGCCCCTCGCCAAACGCGCGCTGCCGCACCTGGGCGTTTTTGTTTGCCTTCTTCCCTGCAATAGACGCAGCCTGCATATGCGAGGCCCGGCCGCATCCAGCCGTCTCTGGCCCGGCGGCGGCGCAGGATCACACGCAACGCTGCGGACGGCCCAACCCACACCAGTATGGCAGGGAGCGCCCCGAATTCAGGCGCCCCTGCCCGACGCCCCGGGACGTGAGGAGAATAACCAGTCGCGGCAGCATGGGCGCAGGGCTGGCACAAAGGGCTGAGCGGGCGGCCGAGGCCAGCCGCGGGGCGCGGAGGGAGAGCCAGCCTCCGGCCGTGCGGGAAGGGAGGACGCCGGGCGGCGGCGGCGGCGATGCTACCTACCTCTCCCGCTCAGGACGGCGACGGCGACGGCGAGGAGGAGCGCGAGGCGGCGGCCGCGGCGGCCGGGCTGCTCGGCCATCTCGGAGGCGAGCGAGGCGAGGCGAGGCGAGGCGAGGCAGGGACGCCAGGGAGGGAAGGAGGGAGGCAGGGAGGGAGGCGGCTTCGGATGCGCAGCGCGCGCTCCTGCCCGCTTCCCGGCGGCGGCGGCGGCGGCACGGGCACGGGCACGGGCACGGGCACGGGCACTCTCCGCGCTCGCAGCGGCTCTCCTGCCTCCGCCGAAGAGCGACGAGCGGCGCCGGCAGCGGCAGAGGCGGCGGCGGCGGCGGCGCGGGGGAGGAGCGCGCCGAGGACGCGTGCGGAGCGGAGGGGCGGGCGGACGGGCGCGCACGAGGCGCCCCAAGGCGAGCGCGGCGTGGAGGAGGCGGGGACGGGGAGGGACGGGGGGAGGCGGGGGCCGGGGCCGCGGCCGGGGCGGGGGCGGGGGCGGGGGAGAGCCAGGCGCCGCGGCCCGGGCGCCAGGGACGCCCGAGGGCGGAGAGCGCCGCGCCGCGGGCCCCCGAGCAGGCAGCCTTCCGGCGCAGGGAGGAGCGCCGGCCACGCGTCCGGCGGGCCGGGCGGCTGGGGAGAGGGGCCCTGCGGCGAGCCGGGGGAGCCGCCTGCAGCTCTGCGCCCCGGCGTTCCCCCGCGCCCCCGCGGGATGCACTAGATAACGGTACATTTTTCTTGGTTTTTCTTCCTTCCTTCCGAACCCGGCCGGCCGGGCGTGCGTCCTTGCTTTCTTCATTCCTTCCGAGAAACGGTAACGAAATGCGAGAGGCAGAATAAGGACACTTGGAGCAAGGACGCCCGCCCGGGCTCGCGGGAGCGGTGGGTGCTTGGGGCACACCTAAGCGCACTCCAAGACACACATCTGGGACCCAGTGTGGCCTAGTGGTTGGAGTGTAGCACTGGGGACTTGGGAGACCCAGGCTCTAGACCCCATTTCAACCCCGAAGCTGGCTAGCCCCACACCTACCTCAAAGGGGTGTGGTGAGGATAAAAATGGAGTGAAGGAGAGCCGTGTCAGCTGCCTTATACCTTCGCAAAAGAAGAACAATGCTCGGTACAAATATAACACAATGATAATAATAATAGCATACATTTTCTGTCTCTCAGGTATGTTTAGATGTCCTCTCCCATCAGCTGCAGGGGGACAGACTCTGTACATTTGTATGGCTAGTGATTTCCCATCTGTGACATCAGAGTCAGAGGCCCAAACGTCACGTCTGTTTAAATTGTGATTTCTTTTGGCAGGAGGGGAGTTCCTGATTGTCCCTGGGAGCTGGGAAGGGGCTCAGTCCTTCCCTACCCTGACATTTCCACCAAGAAACTCAAGGGTCTCTTTCAAAGCGGCTGTTTGCTCTCATAATTTCTTACATGCACAGCTCGTGACCAGAGTTTGGGAAATGGACAGATGAAACCATTAACTTCCCCTTCTGAGGTGCTGCAATCCCTGATCTGGATCAATCCTTCTCTCCAGCTGTGACTTGCTGCAATTTAAAGGTATATGAGATGTAGGCACAGTCCACTGTTGTATCGGCGCATTTGTCCCAAATGAATCACCAGTGGCCAGAAGGTCAGTGGGTAAGCCAAGTCAAGCCATTGGCCCATTGAGCTGTTTGGGTACTCCAACTGGAAGCTGCTCCAGGCAGAGCTTTTTCCTGCCCCGTTGCATTCTTGTGCTCTGCTACGGCCTTTCCAGCTATTTCTAGCCCCTGCAAGTACCCCGTATTGTTGGGGTTCCTTTAAAGTACAGCAGCTCATCAGTCTAAGAGTAAGACCATGTTGGAGTTAATCTTGTCCAGCCCCCTTCAGGATGCAACTGCAGCATCGCAAACAGATGGCTATCCAAGCTTTTCCAAAGGACTTCTGCAAAGGAGCGCCCACCGCTTGTCAAGGCTGCTGTGCCATTGTCGGAGCAGTGCTGGCCCTAAGAGGATTCTTGCGACGTTTAGCTGAGATGTGCTTCCTGGCCATTTCCACCTGCTTGGTCCACTCCTGCCCTCTGGCGCAATAGAGAGCAAGTCTGTCCCTTCTGTGTGGCTCCCCTTCCCATCTCTGCACAGAGTCATCATTTTGCATAAGAAACCGGGTCACTCTGAGTAAGACATTGGGTTCAGACAACACGAGAATCCATACTCAACCACTGCTGTCTAAACCTAGCCAAGATGAGCCAGCTAAGATGATAAGCCACAGCTCATTAACAGCCCATGAAGAGCACCTACAGAATAAGAGGGGTAGTCCTTTTTGAGATCAGCAACTGGTTAAAGAACAGAAAGTAGGAAATGAATACTAATTTCTTGCAATAGAGGGATGTAACAAGCAGGGTCCCACAGTGCTTTTCAGCTTATTCCTAAATTATCTGGAATTAGGAATAAGCACTGAAGTGGCCACATTTCCTGATGACACCAAACTATGTAGGAACCTTTTTGGCTTTTGTAAAACCAAAAAGGATTGTGAGGAGCTGCAAAGGGACCTCTCCAAGTTGAGAGAATGGGCATCAAAATGACAAATACAATTCAGTACAAAACTGCCAGGATTGTCCTCCTGCTGTACAAATCTTTGGTGAACCTGCAGTTGGAATATTGTGTGCCATGCTTGGCAGAGCCCCTGAAAAAGGAGATTTCTAAATGAGAAAAAGGCAACCGAGATGGTCAAGAAGCTGGAGCAACTGCTTAGCTTAGAAAAAGGGTGTGTGAGGAGAGACATGACAGAGGTCCTCCTGAATCCTGCATGCTGCGGAGAAAGTGGACAGTCCTCTCACTCTCCCAAACAGGAAGTCATTCCATGAAACTCATGGGTAATTGGGTATTCAGGATAGGGAAAAAGGCAACCCCACCACAGAGTTTCAGCCTGATTTGGCTGGCTTTAAAAGGGGATTGGGCACACCTACTGGGGAAAAGGCCATCAATGGCTACTGATTTTGATGGCTATATGCCACCTCCAGTGGTGGTGGTGGTGGGGGGGGGGAATGGAGGGATCCTGTGGACAGCAGATTTGCCAACATGTGGGCAAGTGCTGGATTGGATGGATCACTGGTCTGACCCAGCATGGCTTTTCTTACATTCTTACACTGCTCACTGTGGTTTACTATCTCAGCTGGGTTCACAAAACACAATAACCCATGGTTCAGTGGCGACCCACACTCAGCCCTTGATGTGGGTTTTTCTGGGTGCATCTAGCCCTCTACTGTTGCTACGAATTGATGGTGGGTTTGCAGAATTTCAAGGAAGAGCTTCCCCTGGGGAGGTTGGGGATGGAGCGTAGACCTTCTGCATGCACAGCAGGGGCTCTACCACTGAGCTAAGGCTCTTCTCTCCCAGGATAAAAACGCACCATTCCATCAGCCTTTGGACACAGGACTTGGTTTCCAGACCCTGCCCCACCCTGATTGCCTCTGGACATGCTTCAGTTTGTCTACATCCTTCAAATGTGCTCAGAACCGGACATGGGCACATGCAATTTAATTGCAACTGATCTTGCAATTAAATATATGCAGAGATATATACAGATAAAATGTGTGTGAGTCTTGATAGAACTGGGGGGCAGGCAGAATGACATCCTGTGTACCATTATTTTATGTGCATGAGGGGTATTGCTGTCTGCCACTAATTTATTGCAATAATTTTAAGCTGTTTCAAATTTGCCTTCAGTATCACATGAAACCATATTTTAGCAAGGTTACTATACAAGCACATTACCTTATCACCATAAACAAAGCATGTAGGGGACAATGGCCATATAATCCAATTTAAAACAGGCAGGAAAAGTTGATTTATTACACAGAGAGAAAACTAATTGCAGTATTTCTTTATTAACTGTAAGTAGATCAATACATAGTAAAATCTCAAAACTTAATGCCTTTTCATATATTTGAGGGCTATTGCAAGGCATCTCATGAACTTCTTTTACAATTAGCATGCATGCTTGCCAAAACTGAAATCACTTAGTTTGTCAGCTGTTAAAATGGATCAATGTGCTAGTATGAGCCAAGTATGGACTTTCATGCACCCTAAAGACCTGCCATGCTAAGTTCATTGGCAACATGAATGCAGAACCCCAAGAAACATTTTGTTTGCAAATTGCAGGTTTTCTGAGGAGAGAACGAGATGAAACTTGAGGCTGATATTCTTGCCATTCTTTCTTTTAATCAAAGAAACTATTGCAGGAAGAGGTGTTTTCAAAGAAAGCCACATCTGGGGGAGGGCTGATGGGGTATGAGGCGAGACTGAGGGACCTGGGTCTCTTCAGCCTGGAGAAGAGGAGACTCAGAGGGGATCTGTTGGCGACATGCAGGTATGTGAGGGGATGCCACATGGAGATGGGTGGAGACCTGTTCTCCCCTGCAGAGGAAGACAGGACATGCTGCAACGGAGCAAAGCTCAGGGAGCCAAGGTTCCATTTGGATGCCAGGAAGCACTTCCTGACAGTCAGGACCCCAAGGGTGTGGCATGGGCTTCCACGAGAGGTCACTGAGGCCCCATCGGTGAGGGTGTTCAAGGATAGGCTGGACGTCCACATAGTGGGCATGTCATGAGCGGAGTCGGCTGGTGCCGGAGGTCAGACTAGATGGCCCGGGAGGCCCCTTCTGACTCGCTCTGTTTCTGTGTTTCTATGTTAACCCTTTTCTCTCTCACTACTGCCCCGCTGCACACACAGCAGTTCCTTGAGAGATAAGAGAACTACATCTGGCAGGAAGCAGATGATGTCTCATGTCATTCATGAAGGGCTGGGTGAGATGTCGTCTGCCTCCCCCATCTAACCCAACCCATTTTCCCACCCCTGAGTAGGTAGAGAGCCCAACTCGGCATTTGGCCTGGATTTTAACCTGGGCTGGAGAAAAAATGTAGGGACTTGAACAACCTGCCCCTCTTTTTTATGTCGGGGCTTCCAGACCTCTGAAGTTCTCCGTGCCTGAGTCTGAAGAAGGTCTCCAGTGTCCCCATCTGTAAATCAAAGACAAGCTTCAGGAACTGCCAAACGCTGCCCGTCAGCCATGCATGGTGGCCACCAGGGCGTCCATAAGTGTCCAGATTGTGCTGCTTTTTGGAGGCTGTAGAACTGTGTGTGTGTGGAGGAACAGTTCCTTGCATATGGCTGTTGGGCTGCAGTTGGCGAAGTTGTGCAGGCCAGCCTGCTGAGGTGAGAGCTAGATTCAGGGAGGAGCCCTTGAAGACGTCTTCTGTAGCCAATCAGATTCAGCCCTGTCTTCTCTGCAAGTCACACTACCCCGAGGTTGTTCCAAAAGCATTTTTCTTGAGTAGCAGATGCACTTCTGCTACTCATTTGTAGTGGGGAATTTGGCTGCCATTCCTCAAGCTGGAGCTCATGTCGCCATGATATCGCGTTTTTCTTGCAAGCAAAGTACAATTTTGTATTGCTAGGAAATCAGAATTCCTCCCCAGAGACAGCATATCAATTCCTGCAGCATGGAAGCCGCAGACTCATGTCAGATGCTGTCTGCCACCTCTCCTAGGAGGGACACAGTTCCACACCCAATCCTGAAAAAAGTCACAAGGGCCATGCGTAGCTTCTGGTCTGTTTATATATTGTTGGAAAAATGTGGATAAATCCTGGCAGAAAAACGTTGCTTATATGTGCCTTTGTGTTACAAAACCAAACCTGCACTCTTTCTCAAAAGCACCAGCTTTCCAAGCCAAGTCACTGTTTAATATTGCTGTTGCCTTAAGAAAATGGCACTCTTCCCCCTCCCCTCTCGCTCTGCTTCTCCCCTCTAGCTGTAAGCCAGAGCAGTCAGGTCATTCAGTGGAATACACAATCATAGCTACAATGTTGCTGCATAGTCCCTGCAGGAATTCACAGTTTACCAAGAAGTATTTAGTTAGCTTCCCAGAGCGCTTCCCGCACTAGAGCCAATCAGAAAGGAGTGGATCCATCACTCAGGGTCTGAGACTTCCTGATAATGGAATGCAACAGATGAGCTTATGAGTCCATGAATGGTTTCTCAATAGCCAGAATTTACATGTCCAAGCAGACCTGGAGATGGGTTCCAGTTTCTGGAATCTACTCAAATGAACTGTCAATACACTGCAATTAGAAATATTGTTGCTTGTATGTTTGGCTGATCTTCCTTATCTGTTCTGTATATGATGATCTCAGAATGTCATTGTAATGTCTGCATTCTGTCATTAATTGCTCTGTACCTGTGTACTGACTGGGAGAGTATAAAATGCTCTGTACATGTATTGAAACCTCGCAGTTGAGCTTGCCTCTGCCTGGTAGTGCATTATTGTTAGTAAAACCTGCAGGGAACCTGGGCTTATGTCAATAAAGCAGTGGAGGTTCAAACGTTTGATCTTTCCCATGAACCCGAGTTTTTATTTCCTCCTCACAAATTGAAAACCAAGATTCTGTCAATATTCATTGCACTTACTACTGTCCTTTCTCCCTGGAGCTCTGGGCAGTGTGCGGGTCATTCTCTCCCCTTCACATTTTCTCTTCACAACAACCTTGGGGGTAGGATTGGGTGAAAGACTGTGCCCAGGTCACTAAACCTCATGTCTGGGTGGGGATTCAATCCTGGGCCTTTGCAATCCTAATTCAAGTGTTACACCTGGACAGGGAATTATGTAGCGGACAGACAGCCCCGTTTTCTGCCTGTTCCTGCCCAGTTCCTACCAGTGGCATAATACAGCCAGGGCTCTGAGTGATGCAACACTTAAAAAAAATATTATTAAGATAACTGATGCGGTAATTCCCTGCTCCCTTGCAGTACAGCTGCAATCTTCACAGTCACAGGTGGAGAAATGGATTTTCCTAGCACCTTTCCCCTTTTAATACAAACCATGTTGAGGCTTTTTGATCCTCAGTGGGCAACAAAGACCCATAAGCTATGCAAACGACCTGCTTCTGGTGGAGAGGAAAACTGTTAGGTCTGCCGATATGGATCAGCACAGCTGCCCACGTTATTGGATGTCCTTGAGGACTGCATTCTGATAATTTGCACTCCACCTTTCATGGGCCGCCTCTCTCATGGGGCTTTCCTGGAAAGTGGCCTTCAGCATTCCCCACCCACTAAGGCCAAGGGTGAGTGGCAGCTGCCCCACTGTCCCACTTGGTTTCATTTGTCCGTGGCCTGCAAGAGCTCCTTAGCCTTCGATGCCTCCCTTCTCGTGCGCAGCATGGTTTCGCAGGGTGTGTGGAGAAGGATTTACACCACAGAGGGGGAAACGCACCCTGAATGAAGCCAGGATGCTGGCCCACCTAAAGGGCTCATTCATTCTGATTGTCTCTTGCTTCAAAGATGCTGAGGCTAGCAGAAAGAATGCCGAGAGGGAGAACTCCCCAGAATACAGAGCAGTCCGTGCAAGGGGGATGCTAAGGGGGGCGGTCACACGGGGGCCTCTGGCGTGCTTCATCCCCCACTCTTTTTATGGGGGGGGGGAAGGGAAATCATGCCAACAATCCCGCCTCAGTTCAGCCTAAGTGAAACTAGCAGGGTGACATTTGCATTGCTTCAGTCCGCTTCCCCTCCATCACCTCAGCACATCCGATTTGCATGCCAATGGACTTCGTGAGCGAGCCATCAGGAATCCCATTCCTGCGCAGCCCGCAAAGGCCCTTCCATGAGACTCGGTCTGAGCAAAGCGGAGGGTTGGCTGACGCAGTTTGGGAAGGCAGGTCGTGTGCCTCCTCGCTGTGCCAGGGCCCTGTGTTCGCAGCGACCGCGGGAGGCCGATTGCTCGCAATTAAGGATTCGGTCGTGGCCAGAAAGAGTGTTGCAACCTGGGCACAGTGTGATCTCAGTGGAACTGGGACAGGGTGAGTGGGTCATCTGCCGACATGAAATCTTGGGGATCATATACCGACTGCAAAGAAAGTGTGTCTGTTAATGATACGGAGTTGCAATGGGGTTGAGGCTTGCCGCAAGCCTCTTGCAGGCATCTGTCCATGCACTCCCACCTGGTGTCCTTCAGGAGTTCTGAAGTGCAACTCACATGACTATTGGCCATGCTGGCTGGGGCTGATGGGAGTTGTAGAACAAGACAATAAAGCATCTGGTGAGCAAATGTTTGCCCAGCCCTTCCCTACACCCTCTCTTTAAGAGCCCCAGGTCAGGTTGAGAAATCCGAGTTCATCCCGTGAGCTTCCCAGGGAATCGAGGGCTTCCCATTCCTAGTGAGTTGCACAGTCTAAGCCAGCCTCCCACAGTCTGATGGCCTCTGATGTTTTGGACTACAGCTCCCAGCATTCCTGACCATTGGCCATGTTGGCTGTGGCTGATGGGATTTGAAATCCAAAACATCTGGAGTGTACCAGCTTAGGGAATGCTGCACTCTAGCTGCTTGGATCTGAATGGAAGTGGTATTTTGTACCCATGTAATACATGCCTTTCCCTTTCAGTATGATTTTATGCATTGCTCTTGCTACCTTCCCTGCCTGTTTTCCCTTTTGGGAAGAGCCCAAGGTGGCTTCCATGTTAACCTCGCAACAGCAGCCAGTAAGGTAGGTCGGGTTGGGCAGGATGACCGGCCCAAAGTCACCTGGTGAGCTCCATGGCTGCGTGGGGACTAGGGCCTGGATCCCCCGGGTCCCCAGCCTGGCCTCTCTCTGCCACACCACGCAGGCTGCCTGTTTTGCCATTCTAGAAGTGAGAACAGCAAACGGAGTTTTAAATCGCCATTTACCGGGACTTTGGTGCAAGTAAGGATGGCAGGCGTGGCTAGGCAGGTGCTGGGAGTGCGAAGGAGGGCTGTGCGGGGTTCTGGTTTCCCAAGGACTCCTGGCTGGGCTGCGGAGGAGTCAGAATCAGAACGTGAAGCAGACTGGGCGAGCCTGGGGAGCTGGGGCAGGCCAGGACACCGAGACGAGAGAAGCAGAGGCATTTATGGAGAGACGCCCAGGTGGGCAGGCGGCTCCTGGGAACAGCCAAGATGTTGGTTGGCAGGAGGGGACTTGGGGCAGGCGGTTTCTCAGACTCAAGTGGGGCGCGCATGGCTCCTGAGCTCATGACATGCTGCCAGCAGAGGAGGGCACTGCTAACAGAGGACTGGCACAGAGGCAGCTGGCGTGTTCTCCTCCAGAAGGCCCCTCCTGAAGGAGTGGGACCCAGGCACGTTCATAAGGAGAGTTCCTGGAGGTGAAACCCAGACTGGGTTCAACAAACCACCCTGCGCATGCTTATTCTGGGTGCTTTGTGCTTTTTGGCCAAGAAAAAACGCTTTGCAAGGAAAACAGTCTGCGGCTGTTGAACGCACAAAGAAGTCTAATCATTATGTTCTGTGCAGCACATCCACTCAGAAGCAGGATTCTGTGCTATGCCACATTCTAGGGGTTAGCCACAAGAGTTAACTCCTCCATCCACGTTCTGCTGCCCACAGCTGGAAACAGAGCTTGGGGTTAGACCAGTCTTGATCAACCTGGGTCCCTCCCAACAGCCAGAGCCAGCAGGGTCCATGGAGCAGGGTCCAAAATAATTAGAGGAACACAGGCTTAGAGAATCCAGCAGTTAAGCTTTGCAAAAGATGCTTCTGTGTCGCAGTCTCTTCAGTTCCACATACTTCTAGAATGTTCAGGAGCGTTTGCCAGAAGGGTAAAATCTATTCCTAAAGGGGAGGTAACCTTGTTGTTAGAATCGGGATAAGTGGCTAATCTGCTGTTTCAGCAGCAGCTTGTAAATATTGTGCAGCTTTAGTTATAACATTTCCTCTGGGAGTGTTTTCCATCATTTTCTGTAGTTTGTACCTTTGGTCCTCTGATGGAACACAGTTAATGTAATTTATTTATTTTTCCGGTTACCCCTGCCCTCCCTCAAGCAGGTTTTTGCACAGCTTACAATATTCATAACATCATGAAATAATGAAGCCAGAAATAAATGCCACATCATTGAACTAAGGCCATTAAAACTTTTTTTCTGCCTCCTGCTGCCCAGGTTCTCTTTTCTCCTTTTCTGCTGGACAAGGGATTTGACTGGGTGACTAGTTCCATTCAAGCAACTAAGAAAGGAAACATCCCAAAGGGAGTGGTTGCTCTGCCCCCTTCGTGTGTGAGCTTGGTGGCAAAGCAGCAGGGCCTTCTCAGTGGTGGAACTCAGAGTCAGACAGCCAGAAAGGGCACCAAGAGCAGGGTCAAGGGGCACCCTGGAGCTCCTGCCCTCTACCTCAGCAACGGTTTAACTCATATTCTGCTGCTGCTTTTAATTGGACCCACTGGGGGGCGGGGGGGGGTATGTTTTCATGATTTCATTCATAGCTATAAAAACAAATCCAAAAAAAAGGTGGGCTGTAATCCTGTACCCAATTAGACAGGAAAAGCGTTCTGCATCTGACTAGGCAATGCTCGGAGGTGTAGGACTTTTAAAAATCAAAACATGCACAGAATTGCACCCTAGCATATGTGGCGTGTGTGCAGGGGGGGGGGTCGGGGGGGTTAACTGGGACATGCCGGGAATGCTGGGGCCAAAAGATGCAGTGGGATAAATGCACATGGGGAGAGGGGCGGGCGGGGAGCCGGGAGATCTGGGCCCTCGTCCCCACTCAGCACCCCCTCACAGCTCGGCCTGGCTCCTGAGGGGAAGGAAAGCAGGACAGAGATGGCAAGGGTAGGTCTGCTCGCGTTTTCTGAGCGATCGAATTCCGTGGAAGCATTTGAAGGACGGAGCGCAGCTGGCTGCTTTCTCGGCTCCCGCGTGCGAAGCGGAACCTCTCCCCGCCACCCCACAGGTCCACAGAGAGGGCTGGCCAGACCGTGCAAGAGCCTTGGGCTGATGGGGAAAGGCAGTCCGGCAGGGGCGTCCCCGAGGCCTCCAGGGGTTTCTGGGAAGCCGGATTTTGCTGAACATGGGAGCACTGGCTCAGTAAACCAGCCACTTGTCTCCCCGGCATGGAGTCCTGCGGATGGCTTGGAGAACAGCCCCTCACCCTGTTGACTTAAACATGACCTTTGCCCCTCACCATCAGCCACAGCTGGGCACCCCGTGGCCTCTGCGTTGTCCTGGACTGTAAGTCCCATCCTCCCATGTCACTGGCTGTGCTGGGAACCGGAGTCCCACAAGACCCCGAGCACCCTGCCACCCACTTCAGCCACAGGGCAAGGCAGTGCAGAGCATCTCAAACATGGCTGTCGAACCTCAGTCCTGGGTCGTGTGACCCTCCGACAAGCTGAGCACCGCCATCGGAGGTTCTCCAGGCAGGCACACCTCTTTTCCCTCTCCTGGAATGGTTTCCAGGGTTTTGTGCAGTCTTTTCTTCATTTTATAAGGATGAAAAACTTCCCCTAAAGATTAGGAAATGGCACCAAAAGCTTTGAGCAAAACATGCTCTTTTTTTTGGCATTTTGGGCCAGCCTCAATATAGGGCAGTGCTTGATTTTCCTGTGCTCTCTGGGGTTTGCTAGATGGCCATGCTCCTTTCTCCTGATGGGAGGCTGGTTAGTTTCCCTGCCTTTCCAAAGGATGAGTGACAGGCAAGAAAAACTTCAGGCTAAAATAACCTGCCATGTTAGGCTCCACCCCTTTTGCCTTTAGCCCCGCCCATGACTGGAATGTGGCCTCAGGAGCTCCTCCAGTACAGAATTTGGCCTCCAGGATCAAAGAGGTTCAACACCCCTGACCTGAAAGGAGAACTATATTTAACCTTGCATTTAAAAATACGGCAATCTTTTTAAGTGTACAGATGCATAGCCTGGTAAGGCCATGATGAAGCTGAAAATAAGGACTTCTGGAGTTCCTCTGCAATATAATTAAATCTGGCTTAAATCTTTCCTTAAACTTACACAGCCACCATGTTGGGCTTGAAGGGAGAAAGGTGGGACTCTCAGTACCAGACAGCAATTGAGCAGCCAGTGGCAACCGGTCATGATGGCGGAAGGCTTCACTGGTCAAGAAGCTTCAGGGGCAGCAAGCGGAAGAGCACAAGCTGTGGAAGAACATCCGTTAAAGCCACTTCGCAGGGTCCTTGTGAGGATATAATGAAACCAAGTCGCTTGGAGCTCATTCCAAATTCACAGCAAGGGTTCCCGCGTTTTCCTTCTGACTTGTTAAAAAGCAGCCAGGCTATTTTCCCTACAAGGCGCGTGGTCCTGGCTGATTGCAGAAGGTCTGAGTCCAAGGAAAACATTTGCAGCAATCTGGCAAATAGCTTTGGACAAACCTCCCCAAGCCTGAACTGAGCTTAATGCGCAGTGCTAAGAGCAGGCGAGCAAAGCCAAGTTATGTGGTTGTTGGATGGCGGGAACTCCCCTCCCCGAATCTAGCGAAGGCAGCGCTCTCTTTCTTAGCACCTTCCGGATGTGTTGACTACAGCTCCCATCAGCATGCATAGGGGTGGTGGGACTTGGAGTCCAACACAACCAGAAGTTTGAAGCTGAAGAAAAGCTTACAATTTCTGATTTTATTCTTAGTTATAATGTTGTTTCTATGCTACCCAGTAACCAAAGCTGGGTGGCTCAACTATTTATCAAAGCACAATAAGAAGAAAAAATCATGAGAATATGTAGAGACATGTAAGAATATTGGTCTTGTTTGTTTCGGTGTCTTGATTTCAAAATTGGGGAATGTGTGTCCTTTTGCAAGAAAAAATGCAAGAAGTATTTTAACTTTTCTAAAACAGTATTAAGCATTATGTCTGTTAGAGCTTATTTAACTTAGTATTTATGGTAAGAATTAAAAAAAATGTTTTTCAAATTTAAAACAAGTTTCAAATGCAGCAAATTACAACAAATGTGAATACAGTTATTAATAAAAATGAGACGGAAAAACCCCTCCAGGAAGAGGTAATTTGGACCAGCACAGCTGCTGCAGGTGGGTGTTTATTCCTTTCTAGTTCAGAGTCTATTTTTGTAAGGATAAGATGGGAAAGCAGAATGAAGAAGCCGGTAGAATATCAATAGCATCGGAATCACTCTTTGTTAAAAAGGTAGGTTCCTTATAGGTCATCAGTTGGACCCAAAACCTGATCGACAAAGGTGCCACACGGAACCCTTCCAGGAGGGTTTTCTGTAGCAGGGCTCCACCTGTAGAAAGTTTTCTCCCTGTTCAACCCCGCCTGGGTGCTGCTGGCACCTGGAGAAGACAGTCAGACAAAGATCTGAATGGATGGGCTTGTTGGTGACTTCAGATGCATCCACTGTCTTTTCCTTTTTACTGGTTGTACCAACCACAGCGTGGTTCTGAAGGCATAAGCTTAGAATTAAATCACCATTTGCCTCCGATCCCATTCCGAGCTCAGGGATTTATTTTCAGTTCCAGAGCTGAGCGGCTCCCCCAGTTTTCACACAAAAGCCCTCGTGGTTGCTCTCAAGGTTTCCTTGTTGCAACATCCTTATTTCAGTGCAAAATTTAACATGAAGTCATTTTGTTTTTGTAAACTGGGAGTCAGAAACGGTTGCCAATCAATTGCAAATCCCCCCAAAATCTACCAATAGATACAGGCCCAGCCTGGCATAAATGGCTTTGAAGGAAATCTGACAAATTCACGTGCATGACCTGGAAAAGGTCTTGGTTTTGAAAGAACAAAAACCACAAGGACCATTTTACAGGTGGTGCACTGTGAGGTGAAGCATGGTTACTCAAGTGCAAATCTCACTTAGTTTAGAGGGGCTTTACTCCCTCCTCAATATGTTCAGGACTATTGTTTTGTTATGGAGGTGAGACAAACCTCTGGTTGTATGCAAAACGATCAATCCAGGCAGCAAAAACCCACTTTAAAAGAACCAAGACGTCATGCAGAATAGGTTATCTGCCCCCTACTGGTAGAAAGGGAAAATGAAACTCTTGGATAGCTCAAAAGTTCAACTCAATTGTAAGAAAGGGAACAAAGGTCACCTTGAAAGATCTTGGGGGATGTGCTGGTAAAACTATTGAATTGGAGAGGAATCTCAGCTGTTTTTCTGCATTCCACTCTCATTTTCCAGCGCAATCATAGCAAGTCAGTGTAGAATTTCTTTCTTGTTTTATGCATGCCTGTGATTATTTTATTTCAGCCTTGCAGGTGTTGGACTACAGTTCCCATCACTCCTCCATCCTGCACCTGGCTTTGTCCCCCACATAAAGCATTATTTGCATGTGTAAAACCATTCTCTAAATGCCTCAGGTTTCTGATTCAGTGCATTAGATTGTGTGTTGCAAGAAATCCACACACTCTAAGTCAAGAAAAAAACAAGGACAATCTAGTCAGCCATGCTATCCAAATGTGCATGGACTTGCATCCTAAATGTTTCTGGTGAAAAGAAATGGAACAAATTAGCAATAATTTTTAAAATCCTGGCCACAATACTACAAGCTTTGAGGTGGGTTCAGCATGCAGAGAGGGCGAGAACTTGGAGTTCTGAAATCTGTTTTGGTGAATCAGATTCCCCCATCCACCTGCAACAATCTGGCAAGCTGTTAGGGCAACTCCTCCTGGATGTCATCTGATCCCACTTCCCACCCGTTTTTCTCTATTCTGTGCAAAGAGCTCCTGGAAGTGCTTACAAAGTTGTCAGTTTTACATGAAATCAGTCCCAGCTCGTGCCCCTCAGCGGGAGGTGCAACTCTGATAAAATCTCCTATTCTGCCATGGGAAGGGGGCTCCGAAGCCCAGCTGGGAACCTCTGCAGGCCTTTCCCTCCCATTCCAGCTCCTTACACAAGGAACGACACACACACACCCATAAGCAAACCTGTAAAAGAACTCCTGATCACAACCCGCCGCTCTTGCCTGGTGTAGCCTTTCCATTCCTTGTTCTGGGGAGCTGGGTCAGTCATTCTGGCACACAGTGGGAATTCGCTACGGTGCCTCCATTCCAGCGCTCTTCTTCAATATATACTTCCAACATTTGCGAATGCAGAACTTGTGGAAGCAGGTAACCACATGCTTCCATTTTCCATACGGCTGCAGCTTACAGGCAGATGGTGCTATGAGGGATGTGGGAAAATTTTGTTTCTGTCTGCAGCTCCTGCAAGCATGCCTTGCTCCCAGTCCTAAACATGGACCAGAATTGTTTTTAAAGAAATGTTTGCAAAGTCCCAAGTGTGTGGTGATGCACTGAAATTTGGATTTTTGGCAGGTGCCCTTTGAAAAGCACTTTTTTCAAGGCAAATTTTCAAGTCAACTGGGAGGAAGGAATTGTGCTTTTCCATTCAAAAAGTATGTTTCCCATTGGACTGAGCTAAAAAACAGAAGTTTATTGAAATGAGCTTTGAAGTGGTTGCGGGAGGATTTAGTCCCTCTGCCATGCCTGCACATCGCCCATCTCTGGTGCCTGTCCACATGTGAGGTCCTTGGTGCCACTTAGCCACAGCCTATCAGAAATCTCCAGGAAGCAGGGAGCACAGCAATGACAACAACAGCCTCCACTCGTCGCCAGGTGTTAAGGGAAGCTTTGTGTGCATCCCAGATCAAGATGGGAGGGGGGTGGCGCCAGCTTTGAGGGGGCTGCTGGGAAAGCGCCTCTGCTCAGGACGTCTCCGACAGCTGCATCCGCTCATTGTCCTAATTAGCAGGAGGCACCTGCCTCTCTGCAGAGCATTGTGGGAAAGTAAGAGAGCCTGTGGTCCATAGCCCCTGCTTGCCAGGCAAATATGAACCAGCAGGGAGCTGGAGCAGGGCGGGCATCAGAGGTGGGTGGGATTGGACTCCAGCCAAGGGCCCGAATCCCAGCCTGGTCCCTCAGGCAAAAGCCCTTGCGCTAGCTCCCCTTTGCCCCTGCAACCCACTGGCCTAGCAGCCGCTTGCCAAGATAAGGGGGCCGCAAGGAGGAACTCGGGTGCCACTGTCTCCTTGGGCCTGGCCTGTCCAGTGGGAGCAATGGTGAAGAACAGGAGGAGGAGGAGGCGATGAAGCAGCTGGTGACGGCACTGTGGAGGCTCACGGCAAGTGCAGACAGAGGGAAGCGCAATCGCCAGCAAGCTTCGGCCTGTGCCTTTGTCCAGGATGTGCAGGACCGTGTCTTCATGGGGAGGTGCTATTGCAGACCCTCAAAAGCCTGGAGGCAGCTCTGGCAGGCAGAGCGAGGCTTGGGCAGGTCTCCTAGCTGCCAAGCCCCCAACAACGGTCCAAAAGTGCTGGTGGCAGGTACTAAGCCTGATGATCTCCTCCTCCTCTCTATATGCCAGTGGAAGCAAAGTGCACAGACACACCTGTGGCTTGCTTTGCACACATCTGCAGCCCTAGAACATGCATGGCCCAGAAAGCCCAGGCTGCTTCGACACTGGGCTCTTCAGTGGTAGCAATCCAACAGCATTGTTGTTCCATCTTTCCTCTCTCTTTTTCCATTCCTTTTTTTACATGTGGTGAGAATGCGGCCATTGGGAAACCCAGTGTCTCCAGGCACCCTGCAAAATGACATGAACAAGGCGGCGGGGTGCTGGTGGGGGGAATCAAACCTGGCCTGGAATCACCCCGGATTCGATTCCTGGCATCTGCAGCAAGGCCAGAGAGAGGCTGCAGCCCCGAACTCTGCAGGGCTGTTCCCAGTTGCTGGCGCAACTGCGGTCCCAGGGCGCCAGTCTGAGCTGGGGCAAAGCAGCGCGCGGAGCCCTTTGGCTTAGGGAAGGGCTGAGGTGCAGGGATGGGGTCCATGCAACGTGTCCCGGCTGCATCACTGCCACGTGTGCATAAGGCGGGACCTGCTTGCCCAGGTGTCCAGGTGAAAGAAAGGGCGCTTTCCTGCTTCTGCCAGCCATGCTGGGTGGGGAGGATGGGAGTTGTAACTGAAGAGATCGGGAGAGCACTAGGTGGGGGGTGGCTCTGCTAAAGGGACAGCAGCTGCAGAGCACAGAACTCCCACAGCTCCGGACGACCTCACCCGTGCACTGATCTCCGGCTGTTTAGAGCAGAAGCCCCGCACAGCACATGCCTTCCCATGGTTTCCTCGGGATTTGCTCATTCCACCCCACTCCGAAGGTTAGAACCCCTCTCCTAAGCCTTCTCAAGAGCCTTCGGCTGAAATATGCTGGCAGGAACGCCTCACCCGCTGCCTGTGGCTCATCCCTCTCACTCAGGTTGCCGTGTGGCCCCCAGGAGCTTTCAAGCTGGCCTGGGCCTTGGGCTGAAGAGGCCTCGCCACCCTGGTTTACAATGCAAAAAAGACCCCCACAGGGGTAGCCACGGGAAGACACACGGCTCGAGCTTCCAGGGGAGGTGGTACAGGGTTTCCCCACCACCCGCCCTGTGCCAGGCATGACCTGGTCACTTGCGTGGGCTCCCCCATTTGCCTTCCTTTGCTCAGCAGAGCCTCCCTCTCTCTCATCCGCGTGGGCGTCTGTTTTGTGTGCTTTTCTTTTTCTCTGTGTTGCTATATTAATCCTCTTCCTCCTCCGAGCTTCTAAAGGTACTCCTTCTTCTCCTTCCAAGAGGAAGCCAGTCACGTGAAAGGGAAAAGCTGGGAAGCCACGGCCCCCTCCCCCGGGTTTGGCAATGAATGAGAGTTATGTCTGGCACTCTCAGCACTGACTCAGGAGCCGCATCAGCATCTGTTGCGGTGGGGAAACATCTTCTGAATGAAGCAGGAGGAGAGGTGAAAGCCAGCGGGAATGGAGCAGACTGCTTCCCCCACCACCCCCAGGACGGTGTCAGTGGATGGATGCGAACCTTCTGCAGCCTGGAACAAGCTGCTGGCACGTTCAGAAGTTGCGGAAGCCAAGCCACCAGCTCCGGCACCGCCTCGCGCATCCTGCCGCTGTCCTCTTTGCGAATTTGGAATGGCTCTCCCGTAAGCAAGCAAAGGCCATCTGGCACTGCGATTGATCGGGGGTTCCCTCCAGGAGAAGACGCGAGCCACGGAGAGCCAAGACTCGCTGGGGAAGAGACCGTCGCAGCAGAAGGTTCGGCACAGGTTTGCCACGGCTGCACTCGGAGGGAGCGTCCGTCTAGACAGCAGGAGAGGACTGGACCAGCTCGCAGCACGCATCACTCCCTGCTGGCTTGCTGGCCGAGGATGATGGGTGTTGCTATCCCAGCAGCACCAGGAAGGCTGCATATGCCCCATGCCGGAATGAAAGAAACCCAAGGAACAGGACTGGGACACCTACCATGGCTCTTGTCTGCCTGCAGAGTACGGGGGACACTTGCGGGGCTGGCATAGACTCCATGGGGTAAGGAGTCTATGCCAGGGGTAGGCCTGGTTTCTCCCTACCTCTCTGGGTGATTTGCACAAACACGAGTCTGACATTGGACTCTAGCAGTAACCAAATGAGTTTTCTCCCTCCTTGTGTCCCCAAATAAAGGTACAGCTGCAATAAAGAAATCCGGTGTAACTGCAGTGGATTTCTGCCCTATTTGCAAAGCTTTGTGAACGCTATTCAGTTCCAATACCCAAAATAAATTCCTAGGTTCAGAATGCTTGCATTCCATGCACATGTCTTTTATGTTCTGGTCCAAGTGAGGGACCTAGAGATGGGAGGAAAAGCAAAATAGATGCTGCAAGTCTGAGTTTCGTCCTCCATTAGTTTATCTTCTCAGGTCAAACCCAAGTTGAAGCCCCATCAGTGAGGGTGTTCAAGGATAGGCTGGACATGCACATGGTAGGCATGTCATGAGCAGAGCCGGCTGGAGCCGGGGGTCAGACTAGATGGCCCAGGAGACCCATTCTGACTTGCTCTGTTTCTGTGTTTCTAAGTTACAAAGCCCAAGACTACTCCAGGTTAACAACCAGATCCAGTGATGTCTGTCATTCAGTTGAGCCCTTTACATTCCTCCTGTGTTTGGCTGTTCACCCATCCTGAGGACTAGAATGCCCTAAAGATGTAGATCTCTGCTCCCCTCCCACAAGGAAGCAGGTCTTGGGAAGCATAATGCTCCCATAGACCCGGTGGGTTTTTTTTCACCTTCAAGTTCCTCTCGAGGCTGGGTCTAGAGTGCCTCCGCTTGGTGCTGGGAGACCGAGGCAGATTGGGGATTCTGTTGGTGTACCATGCACCCTTCTGCCCAACAGACTCCCTGCCTGAGCTGACGGAGACCGTCTCCGACCTGGTGTTGAGGACCCCCAGGATGTTGGTCCTGGGAGACTTCAATCTCCATGCCGAGACGGTTCTGACCGGGGCGGCTCAGGACTTCATGGCCTCCATGACGGCCATGGGGCTGTCTCAACATGTCAGTGGCCTGACCCATGAATGTGGACACACTCTGGACCTGGTTTTCTTGACGGGGCAGGAAGAGGGTGATGAACTTATGTTTGACCCCCTTGTCATGGTCAGATCACTTCCTCATGAGGTTTGAGCTCGAGAGCGGCCTTTCCCTCTGTAAGGGTGCTGACCCGATTGTGCTGGTCCGCCCCCGGAGTCAGATGGATCCTGATGGATTCCTGAAGGCTCTGGGGGATTTTCCGGTTGATAAGGCTGGTGCTCCTGTCAATGCCTTGGTTGAACTATGGAATGGGGAGATGACCAGGGCTATTGACACGATCGCTCCCAAGTGTCCTCTCCCGCCAGGCAGAGCCCACTCTTCCCCTTGGTATACACCTGAATTACGGGCTATGAAGCAGGTTGGGAGACGTCTAGAGCGTAGGTGGAGGAGGTCACGGGATGAATCTGACCGAACACACTTAAGAGCCCACTATCGGGCCTATGCTGTAGTGGTGAGGGCAGCGAAAAAGAAATTCTTCTCCGCTTCCATTGCCTCCTCACAATGCCGTCCAGCTGAGCTCTTTCGGGTGGTGCAGGGACTGGTACATCCGGGCCCAAAGAAAGATCTGGTGCCACCCTTGAAGGCCTGCTGTGATGACTTCGCCAAGCATTTTAGGGAGAAAATCACTCAGATTCGTCACGAGCTGGACTCTACTATTGAATCAGATTCTTTTGGGGAGGTGCCAATGATGCCGTCAAGTCCGCAATTGTTGGATGAATTTCAGTTGCTGAGGCCGATGATGTGGACACGCTGCTTGGACAAGTACGTCCTACCACCTACTTACTGGACCCTTGCCCATCTTGGCTACTCAAGAATGCCAAGGACGGGATTGTGAGCTGGATCCTGGAGGTGGTCAACGCCTTTCAGAGATGGCTGGGTGCCTGCCCCTTTAAAGAAGGTGGTAGTCTGACCAGTCCTAAAGAAGGCATCCCTGGATCCAGAGGTGGCCGCCAATTATAGACCGGTGGCCAACATTCCATTCCTGGGCAAGGTGCTAGAGTGGGTGGTGGCGGGACAAATCCAGGCACTCTTGGATGAAACTGATTATCTGGACCCATTTCAGTCCGGCTTCAGACCCGGGTATGGTACTGAATCTGCCCTGGTCGCCCTGTATGATGACCTGTGCAGGGAGAGAGATGGGGAGTGCATCCCTGTTCGTTCTCCTGGACCTCTTAGCGGCTTTCGATACCATTAACCATGGTATCCTTCTGGATAGGCTAGTGGGACTGGGAGTTGGAGGCACCGCTTTGCAGTAGTTTCGCTCCTATCTCAATGGCCGATTCCAGAAGGTGGTGCTGGGGGACTATGGCTCTGCGCCATGGCAGCTATGCCATGGAGTTCCGCAGGGGTCCATTTTGTCCCCCTTGCTATTTAACATCTACATGAAACCGCTGGGAGAGGTCATCAGGAGGTGTGGGCTGCAGAGTCATCAGTACGCTGATGATACCCAGCTCTACCTCTCGTTCTCCACCAATCCAGGTGAGGCCGTGGCTGTACTGAACCGGTGCCTGGTCGAGGTAATGGGCTGGATAAGGGCCAATAAACTGAAGCTCAATCCAGACAAGACGGAGGTCCTGTTGGTGGGTGGTTCGGGCTTCAGGATGGGGGACTTGGGCCTTGTCCTAAATGGGGTTGCACTCCCTCTGAGGGACAGGGTTCGCAGCTTGGGA
Organism: Varanus komodoensis; assembly: GCF_004798865.1. Lineage (NCBI taxonomy): Eukaryota > Metazoa > Chordata > Lepidosauria > Squamata > Varanidae > Varanus > Varanus komodoensis. Next base: position 2,579,631 of record NW_025335549.1, read on the forward strand.
GTGCTCCTCGACCTTGAGCTGTCGTTAGAAGCTCAGGTGACGGCGGTGGCGAGAAGCGCCTTCCTTCAGCTTCGGCTGATCCATCAGCTGCGTCCCTTTCCTGGAGAACGACTGCCTGGCGACAGTGACACATGTGTTGGTGACTTCCCGATTAGATTTCTGTAATGCGCGCTACGTGGGGCTACCCTTGAAGACAGTCCGGATACTTCAGTTGGTGCAGAATAGAGCAGCCAGGTTGCTGACGGGGACTGGGCGTTGTTCTCATATAACCCCAGTTCTCCGTCAGCTTCACTGGCTCCCTGTTGAAGTCCGGGCCCAATTCAAGGTGTTGGTTATGACCTATAAAGCCCTTAACGGCTTGGAACCTGGGTATCTAAAGGAACGTCTGCATCCATATATGCCCGCCCTCCCCCTATGATCGGCAGCGGATGCCCTTCTCCGGGAACCCTCCGTGAAGGATATTAGGAGGGTGAGTACCCGGAGGAGGGCCTTTTCTACGGTGGCACCCCACCTGTGGAATGCGCTCCCCAGAGAGGTCTGCCTAGCGCCGTCATTATTTGCTTTTCGGCGCCAAGCAAAGACCTTTTTATTTAAAAGTTATTTTAACTGTTTATTATTATTGTATTTATAGATTTTAATATATAGCCACATGGTACCAGTTTTTAAATTATTGAATGTATTGTTTGTATGTTGTGAGCTGCCCTGAGGCTTTGTTGCGATGGGGGCGGCATAGAAACATTTTAAATAAATAAATAAGTTGTGCTTTTTGTTCTCTTGTTTGGAAGTGAAAAGTATTTGCCATGCAGGATTTCAGCTATGCTATTTTTCCCTCTCCCAGCTCATGCTAACTTCCGCTATGTACTTTTGTGTTGTTAGTCGCGAAGTTGTGCCTGACCCATCACAACCCCATGGACAACACTCCTCCAGGCCTTCCTGTCCTCCACCATCCCCTGGAGTCCACGTAAGCTCACACCAACAGCTTCAGTGACTCCATCCAGCCACCTCATCCTCTGCCGTCCCCTCCTTCTTTTGCCGTCAGTTGGGCCCAGCATCAGGCTCTTCTCCAGGGAGTCCTTCCTTCTCATTAGGTGGCCAAAGTATTTGAGTCTCATCTTCACTGTCTGGCCTCCTAAAGAGCAGTCAGGGTTGATCTCCTCTAGGACTGACCGGTTTGATCGCCTTGTGGTCCAAGGGACTCGCAGGAGTCTCCTCCAGCACCACAATTGAAAGGCCTCGATCCTTTGGCGCTCAGCCTTCCTTATGGTCCAGCTTTTACAGCCATACATTGCAACTGGGAAAACCATAGCCTTGACTATATGCACTTCTGTTGGCAGGGTGATGTCTCTGCTTTTTAGTATGCTGTCTAGATTTGCCATAGTTTAACGGAACAAATAAAAAGTTAGCCTGATAGCTTACCCAAAAAGGAAGGAAGCAAGGAAGGAAGGTTGGCTGGTTTTACTCCTTTTTACCAACCCAGTTTTCATTGTTGAAAGCTTTCCTTCAGGCCCACAAAAGTTTAGCCTGAGGTAGACATCAGATGACGAAGGGTGTACAACTTCTTGTGAGATGCTCAGTGGTTCTTCAAAGGAAGGAGGATGGAAAAGTTGCCATCCCAAAACAAGCTGCATTCTTTTTGCTGATTTGTGGACACAAAACGACTCCCGGATATGGCAACAGATGCTCTCTTTTTTACGACACACATCCCAAAACAATTTGATGCAAGATTGGTGTGAGAACAACGGCAGCTTCCTTGGCACAATTACAAAATGGCACATCTTTCCATAATTTCTACCCAAGGCATTGCAGTTCAAACACTAGATCTCGAATGCATGCACTGCTGTATACAGAAGGCACCAAAACAGAATTGCATAAGAGAAGTCTTGTGTCAAGCAGTCTTAACTGACTTGTCAGCAGCTTATCCCTGAGCACCTGAAGCAGTGTGGAGCTCAGGGAACATTTTTCCGTTGTGGGGGCTGCATCCTCTCTTGCTTGGGACCATCTTCCTCCTGATATGCAAAACATTATTTGCAGGGCCACCTCCCAAGGAGACCAGAGTCTGTGCCCCTCTGGTTCACCATGGCAGCCGTTCAGCAGCCACTGTGGAGAGCAGTTGGGGTGTGCTCTGCTGGGCCTCTTCCAGCAGAGACCACCAGAACGTGCCACCACTGTGCGCCGCCTCTCCAAGCCCCAACTAGAGTGTGAGGAGGTGGAAGCAGAGAAGCCAGTGACTGCTGCCAAAGTGCCACCTGGGCAGGTGTGGAGGCTGTCCTAGAGTGGTAGGACTCTGCCATTCTTGCCATGCAGTTTTGCAGGCTTCCAGGCTCCATCTGAGCTTGTATGCCATCCAAGCTGAGCTTGTTTTTTTATCATAGCCAGCTAGGGTGGTTTCACAGCCTTGGGCATGTCTGTCCGTGCGTGCATGCATGCATGCATGTGTTCGTGTGTGTGTGTGCGTGCGTGTGGTGGACAACACACCAAGCCACCCTGAGCTCTCTTTAACTTTGAAACCCTGATTCCCAGCCACCTTTGCTGGTAGAGTTATCTGATAGACTGAGATGTTCTTTTCACATACAAATCTACTCCAGATTTCAGTAATCTGTTTAGATAAAGGCTAAAGGATAAAGGCTGGTTGCTTTTATCAAGCAATTGAGAGTGGAAAACTTTTGCCAATCACCCAGAGTTCAGCCCCAATCTCCCTTCTATCTATATCTGATAGAATATCAGATATAATAGAGGGGGGGGGGACGGGGTGTGTGTGTGTGTGTGTGTGTTCATGTTGGATAGCCAGGTGACCAGAAAAAATAATTTGCCCTGCTCTTGTGCTTTTATTAGCAGTTTGAGATGCAAGAATGAGCAGGTAAAGCATTTTTAAAGCACGGAGAAATCACTTGGTGACCTTGCAGATAAAGTGGCTTTAAAATGCACAGGAGCTGGGACTGGTGCAAAAGTTGGCAACAGCATCCCTGGGAAATGCATTATTATATCGATCTCTGCTTCCATTTAATTTAATTGGGAACCCTTCAGAAAAGGCCTTCTAGCTCAGCTATCTTGTGGAAAAAGATTGAATGCAGCTGTGTCATGGAAGATGCTACTTAATACAGCGCAAAGGATATTTCCAGCTAGAATTCAGAGGCCATTAGGAATTTAACAGCCAAGCTGCACTTGCAAAATGTTTTTAGTTAACATTTTATCGCCCTTGCACTCCCTCCTCCTCCACCCCATCATTTCCCAAAGGCTGACAGAATTTCCTGTGACTTATTGGAAATAAATATCACTCATCTAGGTGAAAATGTGGTTCTGTCTCTGTCTCTTCCAAATTTGCAAAGCTCACAGAAAATATAAAGAATAAAAAGGGGAAGAGTCCACAGATAGCCTAATTTGACCAGTTTATAGTCTTCTCCTGGGATTCTCAGCTGTAACTAAGCCTGCAATACTAAGCATAATTACATGGGAGCAAATCCTATTGAATGCAGTGAGACTGTGCTCTGAGAGACTCTATAGGGCTGTACTGAAACTGCGATAGGGGTAAAGTTGCATCAGTACCGACCTGGACCATCCACACAAAGGAACCTGGAGGAAAGGAAGACGGAAATCCATTATTCGCTCTTTGTCAGGGAAGAAAATAAACACCAACACCAGAGACCTGCTTTTTTAATTGTGCAATGACTCCCAAGAAGAGCACAGATCAGGAATGATCTAGTTTTGATTCTGATAGGATCAGCACTTGTTGCAAAGGGGGTTGGAGAGAACCCAGGGACAGAAGCTGGAGCAGATGAAGGGCCCCTCTGCTCTTGGGTTCTGCTCTCGCAGATCTGAGCGGGTGGTGTAACTGGTGCCCTGCAGCAGCAGGGGGTTGGACGCAATGGCCTTCATGGCCCCGTCCAACTCTACTATTCTTTAAGTGTATTATTCATTTATTTATTTAAAACACTTGTATGCGGCTCAGTTGTGCCACAGCACCTCTGGGCAGCTCACAATTACAAGAGAAAAAAAACAAAAAAAGCCAGTAACAACACATTAAAAACAAAATAACAATGGAATACGAGCGGAAATACAAAACAGAGATATTAAAATGCTTTTCAAAAAGGAAGGTCTTCGCCTGGTGCCGAAAAGAAAACAAGGAAGGCACCAGGCGGATCTCCTTGGGGAGAGCATTCCGGATGTGGGGAGCAGCTGCAGAAAAGGCTCTCCTCCTAGCGGCCATCCCTCTCCCCTCCTTAAGGGATGGCTCACACAAGTCACCAGGTCATGCAAGGCTGGTCTATAGGACTGCAGCCCGAATACAGCTCATGCTACCCAGTGGGCTTAGTGGCCAAGGTGGGATTCGAACCCATGTCTTCCCGTGGCCTTTCTGTGCTGTTGTACCCCTCTCCCTACTCCGCAGGATCAGTGGCACGCGAATGTCCCCGATGCGTTCTAGTGAGAGACGCCCCTCCCTCTGAAGTGTTCCTGAACCGCTGACCGAGGGGATGCCAAGGTCATCACCCACCCAACCCCGTGCTCCACGCACGGCTTGCAGTGCAGGATTCTGTCACAGCATCCCTGCCGGGTGACCATCTAGACGCTTCTGAATTACCACCATCAAAGGGAAGGCGAGCCTGGCAGTTCAAAAGACACTCTGCTCTGCACTGAACAGTTGCTATGGTTAAGGAGCTTCTCCCAGTGGCTGCTGAAATCTGCTTGTCACACAGATCTCAATCCATGCATCCCAACAGCAGGTGAGACTGAAACCCACACAAAAGGGCTGGGAGGCCACCGGGCTGCTTCCCGAAATGTGGGAGCTAGGACCACATTCCGGTTCCTGTGCTCATAACTGTACCCAGCAGCTCACATCAAACACCGAGTTGATGGTATTGTTCCCACCTTTGGGCAGCTGAAACAGCATTGCCCATGCATAAAACGGAGACTTCAGCCCTCTGAGGGAAGCCGGACAGTTGCGGTAATACAAAAAACGTTAGGGAAACAAACTAAGGCACCCTTATTCTGGGCCTTGGGCGTCCCTGGTGATTGGATAGTGTCGACCGCCACCACAACAAACTGCCGAGGTGCCAAGGAGAGGACGGTGCAAGGTCAGGGTGGGGCTTCTGCCCCAGCACCTCTCTTCCTAGTCCTGCCTCCCAGCGGATGCCCTGAGCCGCCCGGCAGCCAGGAGGGAAATGAGCTTGGCAGCAGCTGCGGGCCCCCACTGTCCTTTCAGGCGGCCCAAGGTGTGAGAAGAAGCTACTTTGACTTTTGACAGCGGGAGGGTAGACCAACGTGGTAAGTGCCCTGGGGACCCCTTGCTGCCTAGCCCTAGTCTAGGGCGAGGGTGGGGGACGGGGGGCAAAACAGCCTGACGAGGGGTGGGCATGGTCCCTGGGCCCAACCTGTGGTGGGGACGAGGGAGGGGGAATGGGGTATCCTGGTATAGGGCAGAGCTGGTTGCCTGGAATGTAGGTGCCCATTTGGCTGGCTCGTTTACAGACACCCCTTCACACGTAACTGCAAAGCCCCTGCTTCTGCTGGAGCACTGCATTCAGCACAGCATCCTCTCCTTTGTATAAGAACCACCATCTTAAAAAAATGAATAAAGCCCCTCAGGACAGCACCCTCTGGATATCTGAAAAAGTTCTCAGCTGGCAGTGTAGCTGGCTGAGGTTTGCTGGGAGAGAAAGGTTGTTTTCCACCTAAACATGAATCGGGGTGCACTTTTAATTAAATTTGGAAGGGGCAGGTCAGTGGGCCAGTTCATTACCAACTCTGGCTGGGATCCCAAAAGTTACTTCTGTTCAGGCAAAATGCTTCCACACATCTGGTGGGACGTTTGGTTTATTTTTACTTAGAATGGTGGAGTCCACCACATACTTTCACATTTTTGAGAGAATTATTATCATCAACATTATTAATATGCACTATTAATATTACTATTTGATACATAATACATAATAATAACAATTATTATTAACCATGTAGCATGGTGGGAGTAGGGACCACTGTTTGAAAAACACTGGCTCACTTAGTTTAATAGTCCTTTGGCTAGTTGCCATTTTTAAAAAAGCCTGCAAATTGGAGAAGAGTCTGGCTCTTGGGTAGAACACCTTCCTTGCATGCAGACGGTCCTGGATTCAGCACCCGCTCCCTGCCACCCATATATCCAGCCAGATCAGCCAGAAAGGATGGGATCCATCTGGGGAGGTGCAGAGTTGATGCTCCTCCTGGAAGCCCGGAGTGGGTTAAACAGAACATTGCTTGGGGCTCTGGGGTAAAGCAGCATTTTGAGTTTCCGTCTGCAGTCAGTCAACTTTGCATCCCAGGGATTCCTTCTGAACAGGGAGTTCACTTCACTTGCATATCCCACTAGTTGCAGTTGGAAAGGGTGTGTGTTTTCAGCACCAGGAGCTGTTCACACGCCAGACCTGAAATTCTCTGCGGTAAGGATGACCTGTGATGGGCTAGGCCGGCTCGCAGAGGCGACGGTGCCTGGCTGGTTTCTCTCTCCTGCTCCAGTCATGGGATTAAATTACAGTGCTCATTAAATGCACTGTAACCACTGTGATGCAGTATTTGGAGGACTGGAGATCCAGGTTCGAGTACCCGCTCAGCCAAGAAGCTTTCTGGGTGACTTTGGGCCAGTCATGGCCCCTCAGCCTCACCTACCTCACAGGGTTGTTGTGAGGACCAAAAGGAGAGGAAGAGGGCCAGGTAGGCCACCTTGGGTTCTTTGCAGGAGGAAAAAAGGTGTGATATAAATGTAGTAGCAACAAATCTAAAACACGGCAGTATCCTATGTAGAGCAGACCCATTGAAAGGAATGGGACTAGTTTAATGTAGAAGTAACATCAGATATTCCTCGTAGTAGGCCTGAGACAACCTTTCCCAAACTGGCTAACGCTGTTATATAAAACCTGAGTATTTGCCAGACATTGTTCAAATGTGGTACCCTATTTGGGTTAGAGTGTGATATCCCAACCCAGAGCTGGAAAACACAGAGGGGGCCATGTAGTCCAAGCCCCTACTGGAAAAAGGGCATCCAGAACCAACGGCTTGCTCCCAGGGTCTGCCCAGCCTCTTCAAGCGCACCTTTTGCCGAAGGGAGCCTAGCAAATTGGGGACCTGCCTTAATCGTCACGGAGCCTCCCCAAAAATTCAAACAAAACCATGCCCCCCCTTAACGAGGATCGAGCTCTGCTCTCTTTTCTGTGACAGTCCCAGGAGCACCTTGATGGCGATTCTCAGGAACCTGCGGCTCGGAGAAGAAGGGGGTGAACAGCTGCCCAGTGAGCGACAAGGCAGCAGAAGCAACTGCCAGTAAATTGTGGCAATCGTGACCGTGCTCAGATTTATGGGTGTTTATGATGCAAAACTGCAGGTGCTCAGAGTGTGTGTGTTTTTAAGTCAGGATCGGCAAATGTTTTTCTTGTCCTCGCATATCAGTATTTGCAGACACAGTTGTAAACTGTAGCATGGTTGTACTGGTGGGGAACAGTTTCGGAATTCACAACTGACATTATACATGTCATCATCTAAGGGGGTCCCCATAAGACCAGTAATCTGAGGTCTAAAATTACTGAGCTGCCCTATCTGAGAGCGTTTCAAAGTATTTGATGTCTTATCCTCAGGCTAAACATGCCCAGTGATTTTAACTGTTCCTTTTTGGAATTATCTTTCCACACCATTCAGTATCTGCATTGCCCTTCGCTGAATGCTTTCCCATTTGCCCATATCCTGCCTAAGATGTGAGAGAGTAAAGATTGTTTGGGGAATCATTCTATGCACCTTTAGATGGAAAGAAGTCCTACATGTCGATTGGGAGCTATAGGACTTTTTTCCTGTCTACACACACATAGGATTTACACAAATGTAAATTGTAGAAGCCGTAATTCCAAATATTTTTGAGAGATATTAAGTTGTGCTCTTTCATACTGCTGAAAAGCAACTACTCATATCTGTCAAATGTGAAGGTTTTTGTGTATTTTTTGGAATAGCTTGGTATCTCCTCTTTTTTTGGTCTGATTTTGACATCCTGGAAAACTGCTTCAGTTTGTTTCATTTATTTTAAAAAAGAAGAACATGTAAAGGGACACCAGTTGAGTTTGATAATTATTTATTTAGTGGCATTTTTACTAACTTATTTTTGCTAGGGCAGGGAGATGGGGGAGATGGTTGAATTCTTCTCAGTGTATAAAGAAGAAATGAAGGGGTTCAAAGGGGTTTTGCATAGACCAAACATTCAGAAAAAGTATGAGCTGCTGAAATTAATTTTAAAAGGGAGCTGGGTAGAATTTGGGGAGTTTTTTAAAAAAGTTGCAACACAACGCATTCGATATCGCATCCATGAAAAACAAACACACACCTTTGCGTGGGCAGACGGGAATGAAGACCAGAAGAGTGGAAAGCCGCTTTTTTTGTTTGTTGTTGCAAAAAAGCAAGGAATTCTTTGATGACTAGATGAAACAGAGGCCTGAAATCTGCCACTACAGGGGTCCGTGTGTGTGTGTGTGTGTGTGTGTGTGTGTGAAATGTCCTGTTAGCAGTCCTGAAAATGCACCTGTGCATTATTTTTCTATTACATACATTTATAGCTCTCCTTTCCCCCTCTTATTCACTAGATTTATATCTCACCCTTTTTCTTTACAAAGAAAAGCTGGCTACATTCTCCTTCCCTTTCCCACAACAGCAGCCCTGTGAGGCAGGCCGGGCTGAGAGCCTGCGACTGGCCCAGAGTCACCTGGCTGGCTCCATGGCTGGGCGGAGTCTAAAATCCGCAGTGCCTGAGCCCAGACCCGTGCTTTACGCTACTGCACCACAATGGTTCCTGTGAGGAATCCAAGGTGGCTTCCATATTTCTGATTTATCCTCACAGCAGCAACCCTGTGAGATTGGTTGGGATAAGTCTGCAGCTGGCTCAAAGTCCCCCAGTGAGCTTTATGACCAAGTGGGGACCAGAACCCGGATCCTCCAATAATCACTCTAACCACTAGACCACACTGCCCCCACGCTCACAGTTTTAATATTGTTAAAGATGTTAAACTCCAGCATAATAAGAATTCAGTGGCAAGATTACAAGCCACTAAAATGAATCATAGAAAGCAGGTGAGTCAGTTAGCATATACTTGGATCATTATGTTGTTGATCAAAGAAGGAAAAGGGAGAATCGAATTAGTAGCTATATGCCATGAAAAATTATCTAAAGACAGGTTTGGGCTGACTTCAAGCTTGTGAGGATTGCCTTGCGGTTCATGAGAACCCCAAGGCCCCCTCCTCAGTACGAAGGGGTGTCTCAGTAGGAAGAGCTTATCGTCTCCTGCCCTACCAGGAGTCAGGAGGGCTGCAATACACAAATATGAATCTGAATTCGGGTTACTACAGACCAGCGAGGTTGATACCTTGCAGGAGGAGGAAAATACGAGAACTGTAGTTTAAGGAATGGCAGGAACTGAACTTGCCTTGACTTTAGAGTCTTTGTTCTAAAAATGCTACCCCAGTGAGGCTTTATGTACCAGCAAAATAAACTGGCTCCCCATTCAGGGCTGCTGGAATCGCAGACTCTCAATCAAACTTTAGGAGCAAAAGAAGGCATGGTTGGCATGCAGACAGCTTCAGGTTCAACCCGTGGAGTTGCCAGGTGAGAAAGTGAGAACCGCTCTCCCTCTGTTAATCAGAGCACAATGGCGCCTGCGGTGCCTTCTTAGTATTCCAGATGAACCAACTTTTTGGAGCTGGAGGTCCCATTTGGAATTTCCAGGGAATGTCATGGATGCCTACCCAAGGTGGCCTGTGTGCCCATGCAAGTGCCCAGGAACGAATGGCTGCTTGTAGTGGATCCAGCAAACTGAAAAGCATCCATTCCACAGAAAGCCCACCTGGTGAGCTTAAGAGAAGAGTTAATTGCACAAGAACCTGAAGATAAGGCAGGGGTTGGATGCGAGTCCCAGAATGCAAAACCAGGATGTGGAGAAAACTCAGTTTCCTGCTCCAACTCTTCACAGAAAGGCAAGCCAATTCATTTTTCTAAATGACATCTAAATGGGATTTATTTCCCCAAACTGATATGGCTCACCCCCAAGTGACATCTAAGAAGGCCGCGCAGCAAACACACAAGAATCACACAATACCTTCAGGTTCACCTCGCAGAGCACTCAAAAGCTCCTCTTTAGATTTTCCATAAGAGCAGGAGTGGCCGGGAACCTCACTGGGCACCCAGAGAGGGGTCTATGGGCATGACATGGGGACCCCAAGAATAGACAATAGCCCTGAACTGCACAGACCAGTCAGGTGACCAATACAAGACAAACTCCAGTATCCCAGTTGTTGGAATAAGCAGTTGTGTCATTCATTAAACCCCACTCTGTGGAGGAGCCATGACTGGCTGAGAGACCACTAAGTGCAGAACCCCTCTGCACGTTTAGAGGAGAAAACATCCCACAATCTCGGGTCTTCCCCAGCCAGCGTGCGATGGTGGTTCAGGCATGGGACCAGGACTCGTGCGATCTGGGTCCGAGTCCCTTGCTCCTCCTTGGAGTTCAGTGGGTGACTTGGGGCCAAACACGGACTCACCCAGCCTACTTGACAGGGTTGTTGTGAGGATAAAATGGAGAAGAGGAAGACTGGCCGGGCCTGGGTTCTCCATAAGAAGAAAAAAGCAGAATATGAATGCATTAACTAAATTACACTGAAATGAATAGCTGGCAAGGATTGTGCCCTAAATAGATAATGCATGTAGAAATTGGAGCGCCAGCTTTGGTTTCCTGTTTGTCTTCTTCTTTTGCCTGTTTTGGTTGTAACAAGAAGATGCCTGTAAATATTGAGCAAAAACCCAGTCTAGAGCGCACAGTTGTCTTCTGTCCGAAGTGTGGCGAAACAAAAATTTGTCTCCAGGGCCTGTAAGCTCAGGTGCCACGTGGTGCACAGAACAGCCTCCCTTTTTAAACATCAGTGAAACAAAACAGAAGAAAACCATGAAAAACATTCTCACTCATGCAAAAGTTGTGCAAGATCCAGGACGCAATACTACAGCACGCGCTTCAAGTTTATTTCTCCTACGCAATAAATTCTTTAATTTGTAGTTTGATTACTTGTGCTGCTCATCTTGTCACTTCATGCAACCTTCTTCTTACTTCCATGGAATCTAAATCAGCGGCATCCCTCCTCTCGATGGAGGCTTGATGAATTTCTGTCTGATAAATGCACTGAATAGATTCCTTCAGGAGTTGTCCGGCGGTGATTTAAATGACAAGATTTGGGACTTTATTATTATTACTGCTGATCCACTACTCTGCCCAGAGAAGCAAACATTGACAACTCCTGCACAATCCCATTGGGGTACAAGGCAGATTGTTTAATAATGGTTTGCTTTACAGACACCACTACCAGATATAATTTCTTGTCTTGATATTTGTAGGAGAAATTAGGGCTCGTGAATCATTTCCATATGGGTGGCCTCTCCCATTCCTGGTGGGGAGCATGTTTGGATCTACGCTGGAGCAATGACTACAAGGGGTCCCTGGCTTCTTACCGGCTATTCCAGGCCCCTTCCAAAAATTCAGGTCACATTATGAAAAGCAATTCTCCTGCCACTTGATCAAGGCCTGCACCAGGGGATGCAAGTCTGGGCCCGGGCCAAGGGCTCATGCCACAGCAGAGGCCCACTGATAATATTCCCTGGACTGGCTTCTTCTCATCCTTGAGGCCACCTTCTCTACCTGGGCCAGGTACCAGAGGTAGAGAGACAGAGTCCCCTGCTGAAATTTGCTCACTGGCTCTCTGCGTGTCCAGCAAGCAAGGAGCAGCCAGGAGGAGAGCAGAAAGGAAGAGGAAGAGCAGCTGGTGAGGAGGAGGGGACCCAGTGAGGACGTCCTGCCCAAGGACCCTCAGAATCCTGGAGTGCTCACTGCCTTTGCCTGTGTGGACGCGGGACAAGTGTGCAGACGAACTGTACAGCTTGCTGTCTAAGAAGCCATAAATCTTGGTGCTTCTATTTGGGGTGGCAAGTTCCCGGACCCTCTTAAACCCTTTTAATACAAATAACCTTTTAGGAGTGCCTTGTTTACTGTTGTTAGCATGACTTGCTTCGGGGGGCATTTTTCAGGGTTCAGAGAGAAGCAGGAGGTCTCTGGGCAGGAGGTAGATATACTGAGTTTCTGGTACACAGGTAGATAAGGTAACAGCTTGGGGCTGCCAGCTCCCATCTGGGCCTGTGCAGGTGTTAAGACAAGTGTGTGTGTTGTGGGGGGGGGGGAGTAACTAGCAGCCTTCCAGATGTTCTGGCCTACCACCCCATGAAGAGGCCTCAAGGCACCCTCTTGCATCTTCAGGGCACGTCTGTCTGGTGGTACTGCCACCACTGGGACCACTCTTGGAGTGCGTGTGAGGGGGTCCTTTCAGCTGCATTGACTCTGCTGAGTGGCCCTTATCTGCGGCCTTCTTGCCACCAGGCAAAGAACTTCTGTGCCAGGGGCTGCCTGGATAAGATGTTTTGCTTGGTGCCGAAGGGGGTTTTAGTTGGCTGGTGTTTAGTTCTTTTATTATTGTGTTTTAGTGTCATCGCTTTCATGTTATGTCTTAAGATGTTTTTAAGCAGGATTTTATTAAGCATCTTTTTTTTGCTGGGCAGATGGGGCATAAATAAAATTAAGAAATCCATCGTTCCCATGCACACCTGTGCTGCCGCCTTGTACACACATAGCTGAGGGTAAGCTGCAGCAGGTACCTATGTGAGTTTTCACTGAAAGACAACCACACAGTGCAGTGCAAAGCCTTCATTGCACTCACATTGCAGGGGTTTATTTTGAATTGCTTTCCCAATATATACCTCTAAAGTAAAGAAGACACATCCCTCTGGATTTGAAATCCACAAAAGACAGCTGTCACAGCTTTAATGAATACAGCAGATGGAATGAAGCTGCTTTCCCCACCCTGGAAAAAATGTTTCTTTTCAGGGTTTCCCATACCTAGGTGTGTTGGGTTGCGACTCCCATGATTCCCAGCCTCTGTAGCCCATGGAATTATGGAAATTGTAGTCCAACAACATCTGGAAGAAGGCTCAAGTAGAGCCTGGAGCGCTATGTGGTGCAGAGAAGTCTCTGGCATGAACTTTTTAATCATGTTCATAAAAATGTGGATTCTAAATGAGAGTCAGAGCAGTGTGGGGTTAGAGTGTTGCACTGAGGAACTGGGAGATCCAGTTTTTGATCCCCATGTACCCATGAGCACCTTTGGGCCAGTCATTCACTCACAGGGCTGTTGGGAGGATGAAATGCAAAGGAGCAGAACTCCATAATCCGCCCTGGGTTATCTGTAAGAGGAAAAAAGGCAGAATAGAAGTGGAGGGTAATAATGTGTGACATTTTGAAAGGTATGTAATGCTAATCTCATACGCTCGAACTAGACACAGAAAACTGCATTTTGCTAAAAAGACGGCCTGCATTTGATCTAACCTATTCCCCATGGTGGTTCTGCTGCAGGGAAAGGGTAAACCTAGAACTGATGAAAAGTTTGCATGACTTTGGCAATAGTTAGCCTTTCATCTAGGTGATGCTTCACTTTTGCAGATGGATTTTGAAGGATCCATTTAGTTTAATTGTTGTCTTTCTGCACCATAACAATAAAATCCTACTGTGCCTAAGTGGGACTGTTGAGTAGGGACAGGGTTTGGGGGGGGCGGGGGGGGGGAGAATTAATCGGGCAAATTGTAAATGAGATCTTTCCAAACTTGGGTTTAAGAATCGCCTTTTCTCTCTTGTAATTTGTTTCAGCTCTTCAAAAACCAAGAGCCCAGTCAACCTTCCCTGGGGTGGAAATGAATACTTTCAGCTCAGTTTCACCAGCAGTAATGCCAGAACATTTTGAAATGACAAATGTACTTCATATGCTGTGAGTTAAGGAGTAATAGGAATGGAAAACCCTGAAACAAAACTTTTAAAAAAGTTATTTGTCTCATTCCAAAGCAGGGAGAGGGAAAATAGATGGTCCTGAAGGCATTCCTCCGATAATGAATGATTAATGTAATAGCCTGGCTGTTTTTTTAAACTGGAGCTGAGCATGTGAGCTTGACCAAACAACCGGCAGGGGAGCAGCAGCTGGCTAAGGGCAGAGTTGCCCTTCTTTTTCCCTAGTGTGGCTCTTCTGCCTTTTAACAGCTTCATAAATCAGAAAAGCCAACAAATTCAGCGTCTCATTCACATTGGGGTATGCTGCACATGTCGAATATCTACCTGCCAGGCCACTGTAAACAGTGGATGCTCAGTGCCAGAAAAAGACTGGGGACTCTGTTTTGGTAGCCCATGTAAGCCCCACATTTCTCCTCAGGGAGGGACCTCTTGGTCCTTGCATCTGTTCCACATGGATGCTAAGAATCCTCTGTAGTGATCTCTCCTTTGCTTTTGAATGGGTATTATTTCACCTGAACCTATGTGGGAGTGGCATGCATGGCCTGGGGTGGGAGCTTGTTTTATGCAAATAACTGTTTAACCCACTGAGAAATGCCATGCAGCTCTAAGAAGTAAGCTCCATTGAGTTCTATAGAATTCATTCCCAGATAAGGACTGACCTGCTTAATTCTGGGGAAGCCACTCTGGAGCAGTTTAAAATACATCCAACAAATAATAAAATACAGGATTGCAGCCTTAGCTGTTATACTAAATGAAGCTGCCTTCTCAACTTGATGCCTCCTAGATAGGCTGGGCTGCAACTTGGTTGTGCTGTCTGGGGATGATGGGGTTCCAACCCCACCCATCTGGACAGCTTCAGACTGAGGAAGGCAGTACATTTTGGCAAGTTCATGTTTAAATAACACACACAAGGCACCTGCTCCTATGTGAGAAGAAAGGAGTGGATGCTTGCCCTTTGCCCTTTTAAAGAAAGTCCCCCCCCACTCACACACACGCATATGGATCTGCTGTATGATTAATCAGAAGCACCTAAAAGCAGTCAATTTAACAATTTTAAATATTTTGCATTCCCGGTAATTTTAACTATTATTAATAAATCTATTATGCAGTGGTGTGGACGCCTTCCATGCAGAATACTCAATTCCACACACCCCTTTTCTGTTCTCTTCCCAACAGTCAGTCAGGAGTCTGTGCCCACAGCTTATGCTGAATCCTCATTTCCTAATCTGAGCTAGAAAATGCCTTATCCAGACAATGAGATTATCCTGTCTACCCTTTTCTATATCTATGCCTCTTAATTCCTTCTCCTTGCCCAGCAATTCCATTCTCTCTCACCCATTTATCAGTGTTTTTCCCCTCCTGACTATCAACATTCCATGTCACTGAGTTAGCACTGAAAGATTCTTCCTTTCCTTAAAGTTTTCTCCCCTAAAATATTTTATTATGAGGATTATGGGTACCCTTGCAAAGCCAACACTCTGCTAGCCCTGCATGTTGACCTCTGTTCATTGCTAATCTGGTTCCTGACCTTCAAAAAGTATGCCAAGGATTGGGCATGGTCCACCGAGGTGCTTTTCAAACCTGTCTTAGGGGACTTACTCCAGCCCAAAAGTTTGGAATTCTCCGCCCCTCTGGCTGTCACAGTGGGAGCCTTTTGGACAATCCCTCAACCTTCTTTTATGTCCTAAATTAAATATATTGGCAATAATTAGCTAACTCTTACAGATCAACGCAGCTGGAGCTGGGCCTAGCATGGCAGGATAAGAGCCAAAAACTGCCACACTGGAGAAAGAGGAGGTGTGAGCATCAGTCGAAATGTGAACGGATATTTAAATTGCAGCCACATTAGGCTCCCCGTAGATTTAAATTGGAGTTGGATTAACCTCTGGCTTCCTAAACCCATGGGGTCTGGCAAGTTCTACCTTGCAGCTCACTTTGCTTCCCCATTTGCAGTGTTTTAGTTACAACAGGGAATATGTTATGCTCACTTAGAAGAAGTGGTTTCAGTGGCAAACCTTGCTGAGAGCTGTTGTAACTAGAACAGTTAAGCGTGAGGCCTGCCTTCAAACAGAGTCCCTGGACATGGGGGAAAACTCCATGGGGGAAAACTCCATGTCTATTTTAAAAGGATGACTCCCTTTTTTCCTCTTCCATATTTTGGACAGTCAAAACAGATAATGTCAGAGTTTTAAGATAAGCTACAATTCCAGTTCCCCACTCCATCACAGAATAACATTTTTAGTGTGCGAAAAAGAAAAAGATTTGAACTCACAGGAGCTCCGCCAATTGTTTCTTCAGAAGACACTGCTGTGAGAAGACTTTGTGAAAGGTAGGTTTTGAATCCAGAACAGTAAGTCATGCAGGGATGCAGCAGGAAGCCTTAGTATTTCGCTGTTTCCCATTTGAAAACAGGATGATGGGATAGATAAACCTTCATGCTGCACTAGCAGGATTTCCTTATGGATCCCTGATGGCTCCCACACCAATTTTTAAAAATCATTGTACAAGTACAGACTGCTCCATTTCTAGCATAACAAGAATACATGAACATCAACACATGTCAAGTTTGACACAGCGCTTAGCCTATCCAAAGTTACTCTGCATGCATTATTTCATGAACACCTTTTAAGAACAAACTCAGGCAGCTCACCAGGTACCCCGGGCCCAGTCACCATTTCTCATTGTAGCCCACCCCACAGGGTTCTTGTGAGAATAAAAGGGAGACAATCTTATGTGCAGCCTTGAACTCCTTGGATACAAATAAATGCACTCCGAAACGCTCCGTAAATGCATTTGGTAAGCAGGCTCCACTGAACCCAGTGGGACTTGCTTCCAAGTAAGTGCATGTGTTTACTTCCGGAAGGACTAGACAGGTCAATTCATAGCAAGCGTAACTCTTTGGAAGAACAAGAAAATTGTAATTTTGGTGGGCTCATTAGTCCATTTCTCCGCTCATCCAATGCGGCTTAAATGAAGTCCTATTGAACTGAAATTTTACTTCTGTATTAATGTGGAATAAATGAAAACCTTACCATGTCTGTATCTGTATAGATCCGGAGGGAAACACAGCCACGATTTATGAAAAGTCATTGGATGCCTCGGCAGAACACTTTTCCTAAGCACACTGCCGTCCTGACGTGATCAGCCCTATGAAGTCTCCTTCCCAAGCAAGCATATCTCAACAATAAAATAACTAGAAATGCAGCCCCGCATCAGCTTCAGACACCGATCCTCGAGCGCGTTCGACCTTGTGGCATGCACTGCTTACTCGGAGGTAGATCCGACGGATTTGAACAGGGTTTCCTTCTGAATGAATTCGGATTTCAGCTTTCCTTGAAAGTGCGGTCGAAATCCCATATGTGCGCAGGCTGCAGGATCCGCGCCCTGCGGATCCCTGGATCTCGAGTTTTACCTCCAGGCACCTCCGTTTCGTGCAGAAACCCCCCAAACTTGCCAGGTGCGTGCGCTGCGAAAAGAGCTCTTTGCAACTCCTGGTAAGCACCCGCATTACTCTTAACTCCAGAAACTTTTTCCCTTCCTCTTCCTCCCGCTTCTTTTTCCCTTCAGAGAGGCTTGTGCGGCTCGACCGTGCGTGTGCGCGTCTCTTTTTGCCAGGCGGGTGTTCTTTTTGAATGAATGACTTAACCGGATCCAGCCAATGGGTGCAGAGCTGTGCTTAATATTCAGTAGCCCTCGGACCAGTGGCTGGGCAAGGAGGTTGTTTTAAACGGCGGAGCCCTGCAGCCAATCAGGCCGCTCTCGTAGGCAGCCAACGCGAGGCTGAGCCGAGCTACTAGCGCTGAGTCTTAGCGCGTTGTGTGTGCGCCTCGCTTTCCTGCCTTGCTTATCGCCTAGGTTAAAGCGAACAATACAGGTAGGATTTCGGAGCTGCACTTTGCAACTTTTTCTGGGGGCGGCTGCTTGGCTGGCCTCTTTAATTTCGTTTTAAAGAAATGCCTTCCTTCTGAAATTCTTTCTCTCCCTTTTTTTTAAAAAATCCTCCTTTTGTCTTAATTCTTAGATTTCCAGATCTTATTTTATTTCTAGGTAAATTCCCCCATCAACTTTCTCTGTCGGCTCGCTTTCCCGACCGCCCTCCCTCTTTTTCGTCTGTGTAAATACTAGGCGTGGGAAATCAGACTTGGATCTTGGTGTAAATTGAGTTTTTTATTTTTTTGGAGAGGGGGAGTAGGGAAAAGGGACGCCGCTGCTGGATGTAGGCTAATTTTTTTAAAGGGAGGGTGTGAATTCTTATTTGGGGCGTCTTTATTTCGTGGGATGCAAATGCGTAAATGTGTCTCGCATCGCTCCGTAGATATAGACACAGGCACAAAGTAAATGCCGGGGAACGTGGGTTTTCTGCTCCTCTTGTAGTGGAATATGGCTGGTGCAGTAAGTTGCCCGCATGGGCAGGGATCTCGCTCACTTAACGGGCATGCACACTCCGCGCCTCCGCGCGTGTGCCTGCCATGCTCGCCTTCTCCCGGGCTGGGGATCGGGGCATGAAAGTTGCCCGGCCGTGCGCAATGCTGGTGCCTGCTGTTTATTCTGCATTAATAATGGCTGTCGCTTTAGCATCTGACAGGGATAAGCCCTGCGCGTCCCGGGGAGAAACACACATTTTTCCTCCCTGGCGCCTCTTTCTCTTTTTCTCGCCCCCTCGCCTTTCGATCCGTCCCGAACCTTTCGCTTCCGCCGCCTTCTTATTTCCCCTCTCTGCGAAGGTGCTTCTCGTCCCCCTCCGACGGCCGCTAAGCCCCGGACCGTTTCTTTCTTGCGCCGCTGCTGCTCGAGCCGTGTGTGCATAATATGGCTGGCGTTTTAGTGGTACGGCTGAAGGAAGAAAGACGTGTAAAGACGGGGAGGGGGAGCGACTCGGGGAAAAAATCCGGGGGGGAGCCCCGCAGCGCCCCCGAACCTTTCGCCTTCGCCCCCGATTGTTTATCTCTATCCATCGGTTCCCTTGACGGGGTGCCTGGGGGCCGGGATGGGCTTTTTTGCACTTTTCTCCCTCGGCGCCGACGAGTGTAGCCCGGGCTTGTAATGGCTGCACGGCAGTCTTTGTTATACAGACTATTGCGCTAAGCAGGGACATGGGAGGGTGCGGGGGGGAGGCTGCCTCAGAACTGCTTTTTCCTCCTTGCCCGACCCCTGTGCGTCCCCAAACCCCACTGACAGGAAAGAGAAACGCCTTTTTTACAGGGCTGGCGGGTTTGGGGGAGCCTGGCTGCCTCGGAGCGCCGGCCGGGGGGGGTTATTTGAGCAGACGGGTGCCTGCGGCTTTGTTAGGCATAGCAGTCTCAATGCCTTGTAGAGAAGCCATTTTAGCGAATGGAGCTGGCTTTGGGCGAGGGGAGCTCTTCTTTCCGTATCCCTGCCTTAGCTAGCACCAAGACTATACAGATTGCTATAGTGAGGGCAAGAACCCCGTTCTCTGCCCCAGCTTCAGCTGGCGTGGCCCCCCCCGGCCAAAGGTACCCCCCAGGAGAGCCCAAGGACTTATTTGAGGGGCACTTTCTTTCATGAAGAAGTGTTTCACAAAATGGAAGATGAATTATTGGTGCCTTGGTGACCTGTCGTTTTTTCTCCCTTTCCCCTTTTCTGCTCTGCAAACCTTAGTCTCCAGCAAATACAGCGTTCCCAGGCATATCCTAGTCGCGTTCGCTGGCAATAGGGGGGGCCCTTTAAATACAACTTGCCCCAATGTAATAATGCAGAAAAAGGGGTGGATTTTTTTTCCTGGTGACCTTGGAGGGGTGGAGGAGCAAGGGACAGGGGGCAGAAACAGCAAACATTGGAAAGGAAAATGTAAGCTTTTTCCTTTATCTGAAACTTTTTTTTAGATAGAAATAGATTTTTTTTTTTAAGGGAAGTATAACTTTTCTGAAGGGGGGGCCAGCCCATTTTTTTTCCTCCTTTTCAGGCGAAAAAATCAAGGCAAAATATTAGAAGAAGAAAATTGCTTTCAACTTTTTAAACCTTTTATTACAAATACTTAGTAAATGCAACATTAATAAAACATGTACAACTTTATGAGCAGCAGGGGAGAAGGAGCAAGGTTTAACTCCATAAATCATGACTTTTGCAGGAAGCTACAGGGGACAAACAATTTCATACCCAAAAGTTAGCAGCTGTTCATGTGACTTTTTATTTTTATTTATTTTTATTTTTAGTGGCCACCCAGATAACTAAACCTTCTCTTCACAGAGCAGCACTGTGGTCTTATAACTTGTGCTTTGATACAGTGATCTCTGTAAACATGTGTTCACTAATTTCAGAGACATAGTTTTATAAACAGCGAAGTGAAAGATTCTCACCTACAGATGCTATGACAGTTACTGGAACGTGCACTATATCTTAAGTTCTCAAGAAGTCGCAGGTGCACATTCCTCCTGGGTGGGCTGGCTACAGCGTTTAAGCCATAACTGTACACATTAAGCCTTTTAATATTATGGGCTGGCTCTTTCATACTTGGCCATGAAATGAAATGCTGGAAATAGATGTTTCGTGGCATAGATGTTTAGTAGTATAGAATAAAGTAACAATCTCTGGATGATCCAGTAGACTCAACCTGCACAGTGTTGTTATACCTCCAAAGTGCAAAACTCGGTGGACATAAATTCTCTTGTTTGGGCTGAAAGCTTATTGCTGCTGCTCCTGCTATTATTATTACATTTGTACAGCACTTTCTTCCCCTTGCAAGGAACCCAAGTCAGCTTATAAGTTTTACTCATGTCCATTTTTCCTCAAACAGCAATGGCCAAGGTTGATCAGGCCTGAGGGAGTGATCCCAAAGATGCTGAGTGAGGATGAGAACCTGGTCTGGCCAGGTCCCCGGCCTGCCCTCCACACTCCAACCCTATGCCATACTGGCTCTCAAATGTCAAGCTTAGGGCGCTCTAATGCCTGACTTACCTGCGGCTGCCTGGAGCACACAACTTAACTTGCTTATTTGGTGTGTGTGTGTGTCTTCCACAAACTATTTCAGAGAATAAAAAATGGCTAAAGGTGACCCGAAGAAGCCGAAGGGGAAGATGTCTGCTTATGCCTTCTTTGTGCAGACTTGCCGCGAGGAACACAAGAAGAAGAACCCTGAAGTCCCTGTCAACTTTGCAGAGTTTTCAAAGAAGTGCTCAGAAAGGTGGAAGGTATTGTCCTTAAGATCACACACTTGCTGAAGGTGATGGCTGTGTATATGGGAAAAAATTAAATTTAAAGCAAACGTAATTCTGTGACCTGGGTGACTTACGTAAAAGTGTGCGACCTTCTCTTGCATGCAGTGGTTGAGCTTCATGCTCTGTATGTATGTTTAGAAACATGTTCCTGTAAGTTCCGTGGACCTTATTCCTCCAGCGGGCTGGATAATCAAGTCTTGCTTATGTCAACTGAATCATGAAGTCATGCCTTCTGAAAATTCACCAGGCATTACTAGCACCTGTTCAAGCATTTCTTTTCAGTCATGAAACTTCAAATCCATGTTTCCTCAGATATGGGAGCTTTTTGCCAACCCTGTTACAAGAGGGGTGTTGAATCTTTTTTGGCCAAAGGGCCAACTTTAATTTTGATGAAGAGTGGAAATTTGGAAATGATAAAAAGGTCTTATTGTCAATAACCAGACCTTTGGGGTGGAGATAAAATTGAGCAAAAGCCAGGACACCCGCAGGAGATTGGAGAAAGGGGGTGTGGCCATCTGAGGACCTGGAACTGCAGTGGACATACACAACTCTAGCTATTGGTGAAATCTAACAAACCAAACATTGGGGGAGCACTGCTTATCTTGGCACGGGGCTTTGGGGAGCCCCATGCTGTGTTTGCACCTGCCCTTTTAGCAGGACCTGCCCACTCTGTTGAATTGTAGATGCAGACCCCCTCCAGTGCAAGAGTTGTCCAGGGGCTCTGTAGAATTATTTCATGGGGAAGGCGAAGTTAGGGACAGCTCACTGAGATAACTGCCGTGTTTTCTCAAGTAACAGCCTATCCCTCTAGACCAATGTTGTGTACCCCAATAGTGGTTCTCCAGCATCTTGTGCAGGGGGCTGCCCCATCAAAAGGGCCTTGTATCCTTCTCTGTGTAGAGCAGGTGCTGTACCCTTTGAGCTCTGGTTCTTCCTGCACTGCTTAACTGTCTTATTGCCAAGAGCTAAGCATTAGAGAAGTGCTTCTGCTGTTTGGAAGTGAGGAAACTGAGGTAGAACTGAGCAAAGCCAGGAAACTACCAAGCAACTGGGGAAATAGGGTGTGATCATGTGAATAACCAACACTCCTGCATCCAGGACTCTTGATGTCTCAGACGTCCACATGGTGGGCATGTCGTGAGCGGAGCAGGCTGGTGCTGGAGGTCAGACTAGATGGCCCAGGAGGCCCCTTCTGATTGCTCTGTTTCTATGTTTCTGTGTAACTGGCTGTGTTTGCATTTCAGACCATGTCGAGCAAAGAGAAGGGCAAATTTGATGAAATGGCAAAAGCTGACAAAGTACGGTATGATAGAGAAATGAAGGATTATGGACCAGCAAAGGGGGGTAAGAAGAAGAAGGACCCCAATGCTCCCAAGCGGCCACCGTAAGTATCTCTGCATCCCTTCCCCACATTCCAAATACCCGGAGCTGGTTTGGTTGGAAGAAATGTGGTGACTTGCATTTGCAAGACAGACAAGGAGAATTCAGAGTGACATCTGGCAAGGGAATGACAAGAGGGTGCTTTTAAAACCCAGCAGAGTTGGACATAACTTGTAGCTTTACATATTTATTCCTGGTTAAAGTTAACTCAGTTTGACCAAACTGTTGGGAAGATGGCTGTTAAGAGTTGTGCAGCTGTTCATTATAATGGTGCATGATGCCCAAATTTTGAAATTGTGATTCCTGATTGAGTAATACTCTTTGCAACTTCTGTGGCATAAAAAAAAGGGGGGGGGAGGACATTTGGAATCTTGCCTTGATGATCACGGTCTGCTGATATTCCAGCTTATTTGTAGAATGCTTAAAGAGTTTCTTCCATAGCAACTCTTACCAGGACTCTGAACGATGGGGCAGAAGTTTCTCAGTATAATAGATTTGGGGCCAAAGGAGCAGGCAGGAGAATTGTTGATATCATGGACCAGTAGGTTGTCACAGCCTGCAGAGTAAATAATTTTTCCTTTAGCTAGGAAAAAGGTAGAGGAAAAGGTTGAATTTACACCAAGAGGTCATTAGCTTGCACTTCTAGGGTATGTACCCTAACTGGTTTTATGCTGATTTTATACAGTCCAGGTTGCACCACTGGGGACCATAACTTGGTGAGAATATTTGGGTCCTAGTGACCCATTCAGTCATGGTCCTGGGTCATGACTTTCTTCTTGGCTGCAGGTGTGTTGGAAGCTTTTATTCATGTTTTTAGTAGAAGGAGAATAGAAACTTCAAGTAATCTCCTCTCAAGGATGTCCTAGAGGGGAACATGGGGGAGCATACTGGTCCAATCACTATAGATTCCTGGAGGCAGGAAATTCACCTCTGACCTGGATTTTCACTAGTACAGTTATATCAGTATAACCAACACACCAGTTCTCTGCTGTAGCTCACTTTTCTTCCTCCCACCACCAGGTCTGGCTTCTTCCTCTTCTGTTCAGAGTTTCGTCCCAAGATCAAATCCACTAATCCTGGAATCTCCATTGGAGATGTGGCAAAGAAACTGGGTGAAATGTGGAATAATCTTAGCGATGGGGAGAAACAACCTTACAACAACAAGGCTGCTAAACTGAAGGAGAAATATGAGAAGGTGAGGCTGGGGTGATTGCTTGCCTTCTTCCAGAAGGCAAGCGACTGCTTTGAATGGGGTTTCTTTAACCAGTGCAGTGCTCCAAGTCTGCGGGGTATTTCCTGAGCTACAGGTGTGAATTCATCGCATTGTATCCCTGGAATCTCATTCCAGGTAAATGCTCTTGGGAACTGGCTTTGAGGCATCTCGAGCTCCAAAGCCTTCCAACCAGGCATCTTCCATGTGTGGCAGCTTGGTCTTAACCTCTTATCTGCAGTGCAGCAAACATTAAGAGGCCGTTTTCGTTATTTTTTTGCTCAGGCACAAGTGTATTGACCCATTCAATCCTAGAGGTGGGCAACCAGTGTAAAATATCTCCTACCAGCTTGTGTTATTTATTTATTTATATTGCCATTTATATCCTGCCTTTTTCCTGCAAAGGGCTCAAGGCAGCTTACATCATTCTCCTCCTCCATCTTATCCCCACAACAACAGCCCTGTGAGGTAGGTTGGGCTGAGAGTCTGTGACTGGCCCAAAGCCACCCAGTTGGCTCCATGGCCGAGCGGGGACTAGAACCCAGATCGTCCCAGTCCCAGTCCCATGCTCTTAACCACTACACCACACTGGCTCTCGCCAGTTTCTCCTCCCTCCCCATCTCCCAAGGCAAACTGGCACTAAAGAACTCCACTAAAAGGCTCTGACTTCTAAACTGTGAAAGAAGTGGTTATAAAGGAGCTATATCTGTGAGAATTTAGGCCCCTAACCGCACAATCGTTTATTGATCAATTTGTTAATTTTTTTTAATCCACCCAATAACAGATATTCAAAACTTTCTGCATTTTTGGGGGTAGCTGTTCCTTTGGAAAAGCAACATGCTAGTCCTTATTGAGGATTACAGTGGGAGAGGTGCTTGGGGCACCTTTTATAAACTGAAGGGTGATCAGTTTATAAAAGTGATAAACCGAGTCGGTTTTAGTCCTGCATAGCTCCTTGGTTTTCCTCCTAACTTGGAATTGATGTAAGTTTAGCTCTGCTGCATAGGACCTGGGATTCTGGTGCTCAGTTGTGCTGTTCTGAACATGCTCGGTACATCCTATATCACTGGCCTGAGGGCAGAGAGTCCCATGGGTGAGTGGGAAGCGCTTCTGCTTATGTCAGGTGGGAATGGGGGTGTCTCCCCCCACACCAGCTTGCATGACGGATTGCTCCACAGAATCCCTGATCATGGGTGTAGATTTTGGGGCAGGGCTGTGAGAAGCCCGACAGGAGTGTCCCACCTACAATTTGTACAAAGCACATTAGCTTTAATAGCTTCTAGTCACTTGCTAACTGAGGCCACCAGTTTTAAAGAGTCACAGACTAATAAAAGGGCTTCCCTTACTGGCTAGCCTCATGATTCAGCCGTGCTCTCCAGCCCCGAAGCACTGTTCTGAGTTTCCTCCAGACACGCTTTGCTAACGCAAAAGGACCAACAAAGCTGTCCTCTCCCTGTTGCAGGATGTTGCAGACTACAAGTCTAAAGGCAAGTTTGATGGTGCAAAGAGTGCAGCAGCCAAAGCGGCAGCTGCAGCTCGGAAAAAGGTAGAGGAAGAAGAGGAAGATGAAGAAGACGATGAGGAGGAGGAAGATGAGGAGGAGGATGACGAATGAGAAACTGTATAATATTTGTCTCCATGTGAATACCATAGAGTAGGGGAAACACCATTCGGAAAAGAAAAAAAGTGCACCCTCTTAATTGAGACGGTGTCTTATTTGCCCTTTATTAGGTTTAATGACACAATTTGGATTCTGATCACAACACCGTAGCTGCTTTGGGGGGGGAAATCTTTAAAGTGCTCTAGGAAAAAATATGGAAAGGAAGGGGAAAAACCAAGCAAAACCATTGTAACTGGTTTACATTCAGTGGCCATGGATGTCGGATAGGCACCCTGAAACTGTAACAAAGTTGTACATATTTCCAAACATTTTTAAAACAAAGTGGAAGCAAAGTGTTCTCCTCAACTCTGTGCACTTTCCTGTTGGTGTAACAAAGCATTTAAAAATGTTTCAAGCATCTTATTTTTTAATTTGTAAGGTGGTGTTTAACTATATGGTTATTGGCTAGAACATCCTGGGTTATAAACTGTACATATCTATAGTTTGTAAAAACTAGACAGATTCTTGTGGTTCATGCTTTGAGCGGTGATGACCCTGGACGGAAAGGCAAACAGCTCTCTCCGTGGCGCGTTTCCATGGAGGGGGATATGTCTCAGAGAATGCACCACGAAAGTAGATCTATTTACACTACAGTGGGCGTCCATTTAGCTTAAAGTTGTCTTTCTGTATATAGTGAAATTAGCATTCTGCGGCCATTAGTTGTGGAACGGGAGGGGGGCAGTCCAGCTGGCATGAGAAATTGTATGGAATCCTTTTTTTTTCCCTTTCTTTTAGTTGAGTGGGGTAGTTTTTAAACGGAAGCTGTAGGTCTCTTCCTTGTCAGCTTAAAGAGAAGAGAGGGCGCAGAAAACCGAAGTTCAAAAACACTCTGTACTTAAAAGAGAAACAAAATTTGCAAAGACGTTATGTTGGTTTTTTGTATGTTTAGAATGCTGAAATGTTTTTGAAGCAAAAAATAAACAGTATTACATTTTTAAAACTTCTTGACAATATTCTAAATTTCCTGCTTTTAACAAGGTTACTTCTAGCAGCAGTAAGAAAAAGGACAAGTTGCACTTCTGGCCATACTGTCCTTCCCCCTGTTCCCCCACCAAGTGGTCGAGTTTAAAAAAATGCATTTCCACCTCCCAAGGCTGCACGTGATGGAAATTTAAGATCCATCTAGGAAAGGTAACTCCTTGAGCTGATTCCGTGTTTAAAGGATGCTATGCAAGTTTGAATCTTATTACTTGAAAGTTGGAGCCTGACTGAACACTTGTGACCTTAATTGTGTGAATTCCACCATGCGGAAAGGTAGGTGACTAAAAGAAAGCGGACGTTACTTTCTAGCTGTGTTGGGTACGTTTATAGCCCAAATGCTATGCTTTGTAAATATTAAAATGTGCCTTTTTTGTCCTGTGTTGAAACTGTTTCAGATGTGTGTGTTTTTTTGTCTCTTTCCCTTACACCCAAGCCCCACTTTATCATTGGTTTTTTTTTTTTTTTAAGTACTGGGCAGCAGTCAGTCATGTCTTTATATAAGTGCTGGCTTAAAAAACCCGGTGCTGAGTCCAAGGACAGGACAAGCATCTCGGGTATCAGGTGCAGAGATGGACAATGCTGAGCCACAGGTCCTATAATTCATCCCTGTTAGCATATATCTGGATGAACTCAAGTTGCCACTTCTGATTCAGCAGCACCAGTGCCAATGTAAAGGATCCAGCCATCGTGTCTTTATCACTGGGCTGCGGGGGGGATGTTGGTCTCTTAAGGAAGTATTTGGCAAGATGGCTGGTGCAAGCTGTCCTGCTTTGCAAGCTGAGCTTGCTGGGGACACCGACGTGCAAAAACAAAACCTGGCGTGAGTCTCTAAACACCTAATGGGTTCAAGGAGTGGGGAGCTATTGTGTTTGTGTCCTGTTTGTAGGCTTCCCGGGGGGCCCTAGTTAACCACTGCGAGGGATGGCCCAGGATGAGATAGCTTGTTGGCCCAATTCTGTTGACTGGTTTTGATCAGGTGAAGTAGGAGCTTCCACAAAATCTTATACTGTACTAAACTGGTTGTTTTTGAAGCTGCAACACACAGTGGAGTGCCATTCTGGTGATCCCCCTACATCCACTTGCAGTGGGAAAGCAGTGTTTGCCGGAACAGATTTAAGTTGTACTTGGATCCCATTCAAAGCAATGGGACTCAAGTGAGATTTTAAGCTAAGACTATCTCCGCATGGAAGTATTATCGAGCCTATAAATACCACAGCCAAAAAGCAAAGTTGGAAAACTAACTTTAACATGACCTGCTAACATCTATTGAAAAATGCCCTTTTGCTTTCTTAAAGTAACAGGGAGGTTCACGGGGAGCTAAAGAACTGGGAGCCATAGCTCATCACCAGCCCCAGTCGAAGCGGCTGCAAATGCAAACTTTATCATATTTGGCCACTTGGAACATTCACTTCTGTTTTCCCATTCGCTGATAATCTCTGCTAGGTAGGTCAGGCATGTCTGATATCTATTTCTTGCAAAGAATTTCTGTATGTATCGTGCATGTACAGTTGGAATTCTACAGAACAGCCTATACTTGGGAAAATAGGAAGTTACCATATCTGGAGAAAAGATACTCAGATGTTCGTTTGCGTATGAATGTGGAATATTTTCCCCACTGGAGGTGCTATTTCACACTTGAAGCAGAATAACAAACTGGTTAAAACCACGCCTAGTTAATCCGCAGCTCTGTGTGGTTTAATAATATCTCCTGTTCTGAGAATAGGTATATCTAAGACACTGAGCTGTGGACTAGGAAACATGGTTCTAACTTCTATGTTTTAGCCATGAACTTGCTGGAGTGGCTTGCCTACAGCTGTTTATTTCTCCCCATCTGCAATGTGTTATATGGAAAGCATGTTCTGCATTGGGGCTATTTCTTCAAATTCAACAACTTGCAGGCATCCTTTGATGGCCTGAGATGTAGCAGTAATTCTGTCAGGATTGAAATGATAGATTCCAAGGTCTACCAAGGAACAGTCCTTAATTCAGCAGCTTCCACACCAGCATGGAAGTTGATGTTGTGGGAGGTAGGTTAAGACTATGCAAGGTTAATTTACCTTACCCTGAGGGAAGCAGCTTGCTTAATGGACTGAAACCTCTTAAGTGTGGCCTCAAGAAAATAGGCTCAAAAATTGGGCAATCACCAGGCACTTGATGTGCCACTGGAATACCCCTCCAAGGAAAGTCCTCAGGGTGAGTTTGCTTCAAGCTTGAGTTCAGCAACTGGGGTGCCTGACTCCACACACCCTGCCTTGCTAGCCCAGTAGAAAGGTCTGGAGGGAGCTGTGACTTCCTCCAGGCCTTCCCTGTGAGCAAAGTCACTTCTCTTTTTCCACCATAATTGCTTCCTCACTCAAAAGAGGAGGGTCCCTTTGGCATGAGATGCGGGGAGTAAACTGGGTGGTGTTTTCCATGGAAAGAGAAACCTTGGCTCTGTTCTGCGCTTTGGAGAACATTCTCTCTGCAAATTGCTTTTCCTCGTTCCGTGGTGCCCAAGTATGGGTGAACTGCAAAATGCGGAAACGTTTCAGTATCTCAGAGTTGGAATACTGCTATAGTGTACAAAACGCCTAGGTGGTGAAGGGCTCCTGTTGGAGGTTCGCAGCATGGGGAGCTCTGGACTTGACTTCAAGTCCCAGAAACTGGTTCTTGGGCCTCTGATGATCAGGGGCTTGGAGAGCTGTTGCCCCAAATCATACCGAGAGAACGGGGCTGCCTGAACACACTGCTCTATAAACAAGCCTCAGCCAGAGAGGCACTGGAAAGAGAGAGGAAGGAGCCAAATCTGGGGCCACTGTCATAGACAGGCATGCAGAAGCAGCTCCGGGGGTATCTAGTTCAATTCCCTTCATTTTTAATTTGTGTGCATGGCTTGTGTGAAATGTGTATAGCTTTCTCGCAGTGATACGTGGGCTTCAACAAAAGTGGGCCAAATGCATATCCATTTGAGGTTTATTATATGTTTATACCACTCCATAACCAAAGCTCTCTGGGTGGTTTACAATTATTTAAAGCAATGCGAATGTAACATAGAGTATGAAAGTGTACAATAGTTAAAACAGTTCAAAGTGAAATTGAAAAATGATTTAAAACCTAGCCATGGTATAAAAATTTAAAATACAATGCAATTTTTAAAGTGGCATGAAACTAGAATTCCTTGGAAAATTCCTGGAAAAACAAGGTCTTCCTCTGGCACTGGAAAGAATACAAGGGAGGTATATATCTATCAAAAAGACACGAATCCATTTCCCCTTCCATCTTTCAGTTTCCATTAAGCAGATAAATTTAAAAGAGTGTGCGCAGTGGGGAATATTAAAGACAGATCCAGCAAAAAATTTACCTGCAGTAACCTTGCAGAAAGAAGGAACTGTTGGATGTTTCCAAAATACGTATATGTCGAAAAGAAATGTTTGCTGCATGGACTCTTGCTAAAGAGAGGTGCGTTTTTGGCAGCAGAACAAAAGTTTTACAGAGTAAAAGGAACTCGTAAGATATGCTAGATGGACACCAAAGCACTGCTCAGCCATTTTTTGCTGGTTCCTACAGCATTTTTTCAAATGAACAGCAAACTCCAAGTGCAAATCTCTACTTGAATCTTGGTCCAAATAATTTCTTAGCTCAGAAGCCAACTGGGTGTCCATACTGGGCAACGCCACTTGAATGTGTTGTACCTACAGCGGTTTCCCCCTGCTTGAGCATGTTGCTCAAGCTTGTTCTTTAATTTGCACAAACTTTTCTGCCTGTTTGGCTGCCTGATGCATGCCCTATGGATTTGGTTTCATTTCTGAGTGGAGACATTTAAAGCGTGTGTGTTTCTTAATATTAGAATCATAGTAATTAATTTCGAATTGGCTGCTGGTGCCCTTGGGAACTGATGGCTCTTGGTTGCTGCTAAAAGACAGCTGTGTGCTTGAACTTGGAGGGAAATCTGTACTAGGAATGTCTGCTTGGCGCATGGAGCAATACGTGCAGGCCAGTGAAACCTTGACCTGTCTGGGGGAACTTTTCTTTTGATGGAGAAGTCGGACAGAAGGGTAGGCTCAGCTCTGAGCCCCAGACAAGCAAGGCTGCCTTGTCTTAGGTCCGTCACAGATTTATGCAAGGGAGACGGGAGGCTCACGTGCCACTGGAGCTCTCCAGCCACTGCAGCTTGGTGGAGACTATCCATGGTGCTGAAGACCACCCCTCAACCGTAATCCATGTAGCACCTTGAATAGCGCCTTAAAGTTTTGAATAAATGCTGTCATGGATTAGGTGCCCCCTACCCCGATGTGGGAACCACTGTCCCCCTCAATTTCTGCCAGGTTGCTTCTTGGCTCCCACGCAATCATTGCAGCAGAACCTCTCACAGCACCGTGTCCACAGGTGAAGGTGTACCCAAGCTGGATCTTCTCTCTCCAAAATGGAGTGTTCATGGAAGGGCTGCGGGGGTGAGCCAACATTTTTCCCTTTCCAGTTCCAGCCATCCTGGGGACACCGGGAGCTCCAAAGAGTCACCATCATGCACCTGCAGACTCTCACCTGAATGCCTGCAGACCTCTCCTGCGTGTCACCTTGAGATTCCGCATGGAGATGCTGCGGCTTCACTGTCAACTTCCATTTTTCTCTCCCTGCCCTCCCAATGCCTTTTTGCTGTGTGTTCATGGAGAGGGTAACATCTCCCAAGCAGGTCCGGGGCTCTTGAAAATGCGCGTGTGTTTTGTAATCTTTGCTTGGCCTGATAAAGCTGTTACACTGATTTGGATTTCACTTACTAAAACAAAGCAATGTCTCAGTGTGGAATATCCTATACAGCAAGCCACCAATTTAGGGAAAAGCCTGGTTTTCTCTGCATTGCTGGGGGCAGAGGAATGAGCCAAGCAGGTTCCTTTACAGGTAAGATACTTGGATTATTTAGCAGCAGACAACCTGTTTCAAGGTCCACGTGCCCCAAAAAGCAGTTCAGCAGATTGGTACCTGCAGCAGGTGTGTTCTGTGTGTCAAACTGGTTCTGCAGAGGACACAAGCTACACAAGGACTGGGGGGAATTGGGGACATTCTTTTAGAGTGCTGAACTACAGAAACTGCTTATAAACAATGTGGTGAAGGTCTGGAACCTCCGGAGGAAACGCAACCTGTAAAAGGAGCTAGTTCTGTGTTGATTTCCTTTACTTTTTATTTCCATTTACTGCTAAATTAAAATCATTTATTTCCATTTACTGTTAAATTAAAATCAATATCCTTTTATCAATAGCCCATCTTTTTCCTTCTAAGGAACCCAAGGCAGCTTACAGAATCCTCCCCCTCCCACCAGTTTGTCCTCAGAACAACCCTATGGGGTAGGTAAGCCAGAGAGTTGGGGCCCAAATCACCCAAAGAGTTTCGTAAATGGGTCGGATTTCTCGGAGCCCAATCTAGCACTCAGAGCATCACACTGGCTCACCAAGATTAATCCTGGCCCTGCATCTCTATCAGCTACTGCACAGAAAAGGGGAAAACAAAGCCACACGATTTTTACCCTGACTACTAAGAAAAGACTCTTTCTCTGAATACCAACCCTTGGATAACCCAGGGACCAACAGGCATGGGGCAGAAGGCATTTCTGGACACAGGTCTTCAGGAAGGAAAAATCCCAGCCTAATGAGGATTCAGCATGCTTCGTGGCTACATCCACACGTCCTCTTGCAGAGGGTGGTCCTCAGTTTGGAAGGCAACCTCTTTCAGAAGAACGGTCCAGCCCAACTGTGGGCAAAGGCAACAAATATCAAAAGGAAAAGTGGAACAGGCAGGCTGGTTCTCTGCTCACAGTCTGCCACAGTATGGTGAGATTATCCTATATTTCTTGTTAAATTATAATGGTTCTAAATGAGCATGAATACATATATATCAGAGTGTGCAAACATTATGCAGATTGGTTCCTGCTTTGGTCCTATTTTGGGTGTTCCTAAGCAAATCATCAAAAATTAGGGAGGGCGAGATGGAATTGGGCTTCCTCGGAGAAGCGGTAAAGGGTGTTGGAGACCTTGAAAAGGACTGCTGCAGAGTGCAGCCTTCTGTGTCTACTTTGTCCTTAGCACCAGAAGATGAAGTGAAGTTTGGAGGCTTGTTCCCCTGTGGTGTCTTAACTTTACCAACAGTCTTGTAAGGTAGGCTAGAACTAGCCCCAGGTGGAGGAAAATGCCGAGAAGAAGAGAGAAATAACACTGGCCCAATCAGCACGAACACAAGGGGGAAATAGCCATGGCGGCTTATTTCCCATGGATCATCTGCCAAGGTTGCGTGGGACAGGGACTGATGTAATTACCGTCTGAGGCAATGGCTTGACAGGGTGTCATGCTCTTGCAGTGAGCAATCCACCCACAACCAATGACAGGGCAAGCTGCATTGCTGAGGGTGGTCATGTGAACCCTCCCAGTGGGTGGGGAAAAACTACCATTGCTTTTTTCTCCCTCTGTGACTTCAAACAGGGTCATTGTGAAGATACTTCTTTCCATGTCTCTACCAGGAGAATGAAGTGGAGAAGTGTATGAACTTCTACTCTGACCTCACCTTCTTTCAGTCACCCACTGCTGGAAGGCAAGTAATTCTTCCCAGACTGCATCAGATGTGACTTCGGTATTTGCCTGCTCCTAAAGGAGTGACACAGGAGCAGAACTGGCCCTCCTCCCAATGAGGCTGCCTATCATGACCCTGCACGAGTCCCCACCCTGGACTTGTGAAGGGCATTCCAGGCAAAGCCTTCTGCAGCCTGGTTCTTATTCTGCTCCCCCTCCTTTTTACACCCTCCAGCTGTAAAGCTTTTCCAGATGTGAGGCTGCAGCAGGCCTCCAGTTTTAATTGGAGGTTGTTTCATTAGCCACAATTGGGAAACCACCAAACCCAGACCCTTGCAAGGCAGAGAGGGGAGATTAAGAGAAGGCACCTGTTCACGATGTGAAGTGTGCTAAATGCAGGGATTAAGCTTCGTTTTAAACATCATCCTGTTTGTAGAGAAGCTAAAAACATTAGTGTGAGCTACTTTCCTCTGTTAATCATTCCTCTATTGTTTGTCACAAACTTCAGCCTGCCAAAGTTACACAAGTATTGATAGCTGATTTGGATGCAACACTTTTTATTTGAGCTCTGGAACCTTATTTGTCCAAAAAATGGCTGAAACACACACACACACGCACGCAGGTGCGCATGCTCCACCGATGATCTGTCTTTTCTTAGGTTCACCTCTTGGGGAAGTTCATCAGCTGGTCTGGCCCACCTGGTTCTTGCACTGCATTATTCTTACCTGGGATTGGACAAAGCATTTGGGGCAGATGATTGGGTGAGAATGAAGTTATTTTGCTCCATTGTTACCACTCTTCCCCTCTGAAATGACAAAGGGAAAATGTTGGTGAAAAATTTGCAGATCTCCTTGGAGCCCCCAAGGAGATTTGGGGATTTAGAGCCCCCAGAATTCTGAAACCACTTTATCTTTCCCAGAAAAGATAGGATCTTGAGCAGCAGATAAGCAGACTGATTATGTACCCCAGACTGCTTTCTGAAGCCCACTAAAGTACTGCACCCTTCCCACTTAAAAAGTACTAAACACAGTTTGCCAAGAAATGGGCTTCTGTTGATGCTGAAAAAATGAGCGAAGGAGTTGTTTTGCCTTTTTGGGCTCAGACACTGCCTTTTGGGCAGGTGACTTGGCCCTTGCCCCGCCCCCGTGGTGTCCATTTTGTGTGGGTGTCCAGGGCTCTTCCAAGCCCCCAAACTTGCCTATCCCTCATTTAGGGAGTGTGAGGACAGGGGAGGGGGGGAAGTCACACTACAACTATCACTGATGGGGATACTGGCCGGGGAGGAGAGGGCTGTGGGCCCAAACATCTGGAGGGTACCAGGTTGTGAGAGGCAGCCCAGGACATGGTTGGTGGATGCTGGGTGTCACAGAAGCTAAGCAGAAGTGGTGACTGCGTTCTCCAAAGCCTGAATCAGCCTGACTTGGAAATATGCCAAGCTGTTTCCTAAAACGACAGGAAAAGCCTCTTTTACTGATCACTAGGATCTTTTCAGACATTGGATGGGTGATGTGGCCTCCTTGTTGACCCAGATCTCCCAGGTCCCCTGTCCTGCACTGGCACTCAGTCTATTGGATCCATTCCAAATCGCCCAGAGAAGTCTCCGTTGATCCTGACTGACCCTCTTCCCACCCAACAGTCTCTTGGCAACTGGATCACCAGATCTCGTGCGCGAGAGCCCTCTGGGGCTGCTGCCCCTCTTCCCCAGGGCCGCCTGCTCGCTCTGGCCCAGACAACAGCGGCGGTGAGAAGGGCGACGAGGAGAGGCTGCTGCCCAGCAATAACAGGCGCGGTAGGTTTAGTGGGGCCATTCAGGCTATGGAGGGACTCAACCTGCTCTGGAGGGGGTCGCACTGCCCTAGAAGGTCCACCTGTGTAGCTTGGGGGTGCCCCTTGGAGCATCGGGAGGCCCAGGTGGTCCAGCTACGCCCCTACCTGGACAGAGATGCCCTCGTTGCAGTGATCCACCCCGGCAATTGCAGAACTAGACTGCTGCAATGCACTCCCCATGGGCCTCTTCAGAAGCTGCAGCTGGTGCCCAGTGCAGCAGTCAGATGTTGCTAGCATACTGCAGCGTGGGCCAGCTTTTTCCCTTTGGGCCTAAGCCTGGGTCCTCTCCGTGCCTAGCGCTGCCACAGAGCAAGCGCCCGCAAACGGCTGAATCTCAGCATCAGAGCACGAGAATGAGGAGCTCTCCAGATCCAGTTCCTGTGATCTCCTTGTTGGGCTGAGAAAGATTCTTCTCAGAAGCCCAAGGGAGCTGCTCCTGGTTGGTGTAGGCCAGGCTCTCCTCACTGGGTGCCTTCCAGATGTTTCAGGCAACAACAACTAGAATTTCCAGCCAGTGGAAAGGGGCTGTGGGGAGCTGAAGTTCAAACGTCTAGAGGATGCCAAGTTGCAGAATGGTGGTTTAGACAAAATGGAATTAAATGGCCCACAGTCTAATTTGGTAGAAATCATTTTCCTACATGACCGTTGAAGGAAGCGCAGAGTTTCAGACATGGAAAGGTTGTATCTATTTATTGGAAAGGGATTGGTAAAAAAGCGTTCAGTGGCGCTCACTCCAAGGAAATCACCATAGACTGGGTTCACACACAACACTCACCTGTGGTATGGCTTGTTGAATTCTGAATGGTGATGTGTGAATGCAGCCGCACTAACAAACCATTTCTTTAAAAAAATCACAAACAACCCAGGAAAAGGCCACATAACTTTGTCATTGGGCTGTGAACTCTGGGTTGTTTAAACCATGGTTTGTTGTTACTTGCCAA
The DNA here is from genome assembly GCF_004798865.1 of Varanus komodoensis. Taxonomy (NCBI): domain Eukaryota; kingdom Metazoa; phylum Chordata; class Lepidosauria; order Squamata; family Varanidae; genus Varanus; species Varanus komodoensis. The sequence continues at coordinate 2,615,206 of NW_025335549.1, forward strand.
CCCAGAACTGTGGCTTGTTTGTAGATTGTTTTGTCATGCTAAGAAGGTGGTGGACAAGAATGGTCATAAGCAGCAAGAACTACTGTCTTGGAAAGGCATATAGGATACAGAGAGGGAGTGGGTGAAGAAGGAAGGAAGAAATCCCAGAGACTGAGAAAAGGAACTGTGCTTTGTTTGATCCTCTTTCAGACAAACCCCAGATAAAGCAATCCACTACGGGCTAAACAAATGAGTTGGTGTTACGTGCAAAGCAGGTACTGTAGCCTCAGTCATTTGAGTTCGACTTTTAAAAGTACAAACCCCACCAGGTCTGGCTTCAAAATGGTTCCTGTTCACCCACCCTTGCCATGTTTCAGCTTTTTAAGGGTCCCAGAGCAAGCACTTGCTGTTGAAATGGACAGAGCTGAAAAGCTGATCTGGTCATTGTAGTGACCCAGTGATGCACCAGAGTTACCCACATCCCTGCACACTGCGTGTCTCCCATGACGTTGCACAATCAGCAAGTGTGTGAATTTGTGGTGGGGCGGGATGAGAATACCTTGTGCTCTGAAGGCGTCTCATATACTTCCTCTGCTACTGGGCTCCAAGGGGCATTTGGGCTGCTGGAAAACACTGAATGGCGCTATCAAGGCAAGTGAAATGCTGGAGCTATTTAAAAGAGGATCCCTATCTCACGCGTTGAAATACTGGGACCTCTAGCAATGGCTAGCTGGTTGCTGTGAATCTGATGCAAAATAATCCAATAGCTGTTTCTTTCTCTCCGTGTGTGTGTCTCTGTGTGTGTTGCAGAAAAAGAACAATCTGAGGTATTGCCTGCAGAACGAAGATAGGGGGTGGGGGAGGAGGGAGAAAAGAAAACCCCACCTAGTTCCTAGTCCTCATGCTTGTATAGATATGTTTTCACAGTGCATTGGCCACAAGGGAAAGAACGCAACACAGTTCTGCAAATAGGCACTTAAATGCCTCTGGAACCTGCTGCTTTTTCTCCATCCATTTCTTGCCCTCTGTTCAGTCTATTTTTTAACCAAAGCTCCGAATATGGGGAAGGGCTTTCATCTGGCAGCTTTAACACCCTTAGTGATGAGGCCACTAGAAAAGAGAAGGACCCACCAGTGCCTAATTATTTCATTAATATCCCATCCTCTCCCCAAGAAGCTGAGGTTGGTGGATGCAACTCTTCACCTCACAACAACCCTGTGAGGTAGGTTAAGCTGAAAGAGAATGGCCAACAATCTCAGGTCCTTGAGTGGGGAAGCTGGGCAAGGATGTGGATCTGGGGTCACCCATTTCTAGTGCGATGCAGGAACAACTGAGCCAGCCATACTTTGGCTGTGCACAATTTTGTATGTTTACCTGTGCTCAGAAATCAGCCAATTGCAGCTGGGTGCAGTGAGTAGTATCTTGGGCAAGCAGTCCTATGTAAGTTAAAGAACATACACAGCCCAAACCAGAACCAAGCTCATAAGAGCTTTAAAGCAAAAAGAAAGAAGCCGCCACTGGCCCAGAAAAGCCCCAGCATGTTTTATGCGCTTGGAGTGCAGGTGGAAGGTTTTTTGTTGCAAATGTTGGATAATTAATTGGGAGCCGGAAACCTGGCTGACTCTTGCAACCTTGCCCATTGTTTGGAGGATGTGTTGATGAAGTCTGGCACCCAAGAGCTTCCTTTTTGTGATGCGCCATGTGCGGGAGTGGATACAGCAAAACAGCTCACAAGTTCCTGCAATGCCTAGGACAAGGCTGGCCCCACCATTCGCAAGAGCAGCACTGTATCCTCAGGCAGCAGGTGCTGCGGGTGGCAGACAGCGGGGAGTCCTGTCCCGCCTTGGACCCCCCAAGCTAGCCGGCTACTCGCAGATCCAGTGCAGGATGCTGTGTCCTTTTCCAGGGATTGATTGAATGAATGAATGAATGAATGAATGAATGAATGAATGAATGAATGTGCTTTTATCCCACCCCATTAGCCGTAAGATCCCATAAGGGCTGAGGAAAGATTCATCAGTCAGCTTTTGTGTATGGGGTGGGACGGGGACCCCTAAGTCAGGTGGGCTTGGAGGATTTAAACAATTCTCCTGCTTCTGGCAGTCCATCTGCAGCGATGCTGATCTTGAGTATTGGTCTCAAAAAGGGCCATCCGGCTAATGGAGGAGAAGAGCTAGGAGAACATGGGCATGCGTGACATCAGAGGTGCCCAACTGTTCTGAGGTGGGAAATGACCGAATTGCCTGGGCCGGATGGAACCAGTGGGCTGCCCTTTGCCTTCCTCCATGCAACCAGGTCAGCCTGCAGGACCTGACTGGTGTTGGGAAGGACATCCCGCATACCCACAACCCCCCTGTTATCGCCGGTCCCCAATAGGAGATAACAGCAGGGGTTCTCTTGGGGATGGGGGAGATTTCCACAGAGGGGTGGGGCTTGGCCTCCAAACCCAAGAAGGCTCCATGTCCAGACTAGGGGCTCTTATATGCTTGATCCCAAAAGTGGTTAAAAGAGCACTCTTAGAACTTCAGCATTTATGAATGTTGGTGGGAAAATGATCTGTCTGAATGCTCCCCGTTTATCTGTTTATTTATATAAAACCACCCAATAGTAAGATTGTTCTCTGAGGGGCTTGCACTGTGGAATGATAAAATGCAGTTTAAAAAAACTAATATTGCAAAATGATGCTTTGGAGAGAGCTGAGGCAGATGACAGACAAATATGCAGTGCATAAGATAGTTTGCAACAGTCCATCGCAACGGCCTCCTGCCTGTCAGGAAGAGAAATATTGTGATAGTAATTTTCTCTATGGCATGCCCAATTTTCCACAAATGCAGAATTTCCGATGCAGCCAAAGATGTCAGTTGCATCTGCGGTTTGAAGTGCTGCCATCTTAAGTCACAAACTCTGCTGCCCTGTGTTTCTGCACCTGTGCCTGCTGCCCCTGCAGGTGGTCATCCTGACCACTGGGTGGAGCTCCAGAGAAGAGCAGGGGAAGAAGCCCGGTGCCATCTGGCCGTAAGCCTTCCCTGCCCCTCCGGCGTGCCCCCTTCCCTCCTCTCTGAGGCTGACTTCCCCCTTCAAAGAGGCAGCCAGCATGGTTCTTGCCCCAGCTGCCAAAGGGGCAGAAAACTGGGACTGGCAATGAATGGCGCCCAGCTCTGAGGTCACAGACCCGCCTGACAATGTTGGGAGGCCCAAAATTGCACCCCAAGTTAATAATTGCACCCCTAAATGCACTGCTTCCCCAAGGACTGTAAGCAAAAAGATCGTTGCCTGCCGTGAGGAGCTTGCAATCCAGCAGCCTAGGAAGGTGGCTGGCACTGGGCAATACCTTGGGCCACCTGGCTGGATTTGCCAGCACTGACTGGCATCAGCTCCCCTGGAGCTGTAGGCAGGATGCTTGCCTAGCCCTGCCTGGAGATGCCAGGGATCGAACCTGGAGCCTTCAAAGCAGGGTCTCTGCCCATGAGCTGCAGGCACCCCATGAGCTTGTCCAACCCCGTTTGCAGAATAGCAGCTGAGGTGATTCTGGGGCGTTTGTTCTTTGCACCGCTGGAAACGGCAGAGAAGATTCTACTTCCTCCATACCCAGAAAGCTAACTTGTCAGGGAGAAATGTTCTAGCACGAGAACGTCACCCTTGGCATGCTAGTTTTCCACAGGGAGCTTGGCTGGGTTTGGTTTGCTAACTAGAGGATGGGTGCAAGCACAAGGCCTCTCTGGAGCACTCTGCCCAGGTTTTGCAGCCCCTTGCCCACGACCTGGTCCACAGGGCCCTCCCGAATGAGGCCGTCTTCTCACCACCTTTGCCACCTGCTTCTGGTGCTTCTTGTCTTCTTTCTCCTCAGGGTGACCCCTCGCTTCCTTGATGGCCTGAGAGCCAGTGGTCAGCTGTGTCTCCTGCTGCTACTTCTCACCACCACTGTGAGAAGCAGCAAGCAGCAGAGGGAACAGCAGTGAAGGGACAGCCCCGGGGGCTCACATTAGTGGGCCCTGGGCCAGTGGCCAGTGGCCGGCCACCCCTCCCCTCGCATTGGCCATGCTATATTTCCACGGAGCTGGGGAGATGCTAATCCACATGGCCGAAGGATTCTGGCATTCAGGAGAGAGGTTTGTGCTCCAGCCCATTTGCTAGCTAAGGACTGAAGGGATGGCACAGTGGGTTGCATCCCCGTCTGGGTGTAGGAGGGGAAGAGAGCCTTAGAAAATCATCACTGATGGGACGCCTGGCAGATCCCTTGTCCCACACAGCTATCCCTCAGGCTAGCGTGTCAAGTCACCGTTGCTAAGCTGGGAAGCTGTGGACCTGCAGCTGGATGGGCACCCACATGCGCAAGCAAAGCAGGGGGTTGGACTCGATGGCCTTGTAGGGTTAGGGTTATAGGCCCTTCTGACTTCTATTCTATTCTATTCTATTCTATTCTATTCTATTCTGGAAAAGGAGAATAAAGAAATGTCTTCTGTAAAACCAAGCATCCGTAATGAGTAGAGGGAGCAGAAATCTACATATGGTGTGTGTAATGCCTTTACGAATTGGGTCTTTAATAATTTACATGACCAGTTTAATACATCGAATACAAATTATCCTGCTCATATGCTGTGCTGACAAACATAAAAATGAAGTAATCAAAGGCGTAATAGCACTACAGCAAAAAGACATAAAATGCCAGTAGCAGGGTTAGAATAAGTTATTGCAGGCAGCGCGTCGCTCTACGGCTCCCTGGTGCAAGGGGGTGCAGTGCAATTTTGTCTTCACACTTAGCATGCGGGTTCAAAAAGCCACCGCAGTACAATAATACCGCGTACATTCCCACATGCAGCCTCGGACTCTCTGCAATTTTAATTTCCTTTCTATTTTTAAAAGCAGGCCCATGCAATCAAAACAGCAACCATCTTTTTTTGCATCAGCATCTTGTGGTTTGCAAAATAATAATTAATAATAATAAAAGCAAGAACCTTCTTCCTCTTTGCTGGGTGTATTCGATTCCCGCACAGCCCACGAATTACATGAATTCAGGAGTATGGTATTATCTTGCCATCTTCAGGAGGCTGCTGAGAATTGCAGGCTCTCGGTTAGGAGGGCTGGGGGAGCGTGTGGAGGGGTGGCAGCTCTGTCAGCAGTGCAGGGGGATGTATTTGGGCTAATTCCAATTTTACACAGCTGCAATGGGCAATGCTTAGGGCTTACTTTACAGGGAAAGTGCTAGGGGTTCAGTCCCCCACCTAGAGAAAAATGCACCAATTTGCACTTGCTAATTTATGTATCCCCCCTCCCATCTCTCTCCCTGAGTGTATTTAAAGAACCGCATCTCCTAAGGTCATCCCTGCTTGTAAAAAGGGATATATAGACAGGGTAGTAGAGGGTGGCTGGTTTCAGAAAAAATGCAGGGCAGGATGATTTGGGAAAGGGGCAACAGGAGGTGAAGTACTTGCGCTCAGTTCTGGGCCCCTCGTTACAGAAAGGATATAGTCAGGTTAGAGTCAGTGCAGCGCAGGGCCACAAGGTTGGTGGCCGGTTTGCAGGGGATGCCGTATGAGGCGAGACTGAGGGAACTGGGTCTATTCAGCCTGGAGAAGAGGAGACTCAGAGGGGATATGTTGGCAACATACAGGTATGTGAAGGGATGTCCCACGAAGGTGGGTAGAGACCTGTTCTCCCCTGCAGAGGAAGGCAGGATGTGCTCCAACGGAGCAAAGCTCAGGGAACCAAGGTTCAATTGGGGTGCCAGGAAGCACTTCCTGACGGTCAGGACCCCGAGGGTGTGGAATGGTCTTCCACGGGAGGTGGTCGAGGCCCCATCAGTGAGGGTGTCCAAGGACAGGCTGGACGTCCACATGGTGGGCATGTCATGAGTACAGCCAGCTGGAGCCGGGGGTCAGACTAGATGTCCCGGGAGACCCCTTCTGACTCGCTCTGTTTCTATGTTTCTATTTCAAAAGCCCTCTTGTCCAGGGGGTCAGATCTCAGGGCTCCTGCATTCTGGCAGGTGCCCATGTGTGGTGGGGCTGGGGGCCCTCCAGAGATTCCAGGCTCCAAAGGGAAGTTTTGGGGCTCCAACCCCAGTGAGCAAAAAGGCCATTTCCTTACACGGCCTCTGCTGTTTTCTCATCTGACACTTTTCTACTGGAAACCCTTGTTCTGAGACACAAGAGCACCTGTAAAGTGCTGTATTTATGGTTTTTTCCTTCTGTATTAAAACATAAAAAAGGGAGACACAAGAGCTCTCACTGTCAGCTGCCCTTCCTTGATGCCCACATGGAGTTTCATTCCAGGTAAGTTTTGCATTAGATTTGCTTACAGATATCACAAGGTAAATAGTCAATGTTGAATCAGTTTTTATAAGATCTTGTGATGGCTGAACCTGGATATTTGGGTTCTTCACAAACAACCCAAAGTTAACCTAAGAACAACCCTGCTCAACCTATGAACATGTTAGGGTTCAGACATCATGATACCCTAGATTGTTGCTGCAAACCAGAAGCGGCTCTTGTGTGTACATACTTGCAAATCATGAGTTAATTAATTAACCCAGCACTTGCCACCAAATGCCATCATTTGGGGAATTGGGGCCCCTTGTTTATGTGGATAATGAATCCCCTCCCAGCTTTCTGCTGTTGCCGTGCAGTTTTTCTATCACTCGGTTGTTCTTAAAAAGTCATTTAAAAGCACTGGTTGTATAAAATCAAGGTTGATGAACATTACTGTTCTTATGATCATCTTCAGAATTTCTTTTCTGGGTGCCACAGCCATGGAGTGCAGTGGCTGGCAACCAGGAAGGGATGCTTCTACTTATTCGCCATGGCACCCCTTTCTGTGGAATGGAGAGACCTACTTGGCCTCTTCATTAGGGATGCTTCAACACCAGGTTAAGACTTTCCTCTTTATGCAGGAAGGCATGTAATCATTAATTGGTTGCACTGATAGTGATGTTTACCACATCGCTTCAGACTTGCAAAAAATGTCCAGTCTACGAGTTGCTGGACAGAGAGAGGGAAAGAGGCTGGGGAGCCGATAGGAATTGGCAAAGATAGACGGCACCAGCCTCTCTCCTGCCCCATCTACTGGCACACCCCTTTTCTTACTCTCTGGGGAGCACTTCCCCTCCCAGAGAGGGGGCTGGCACAGTTCTTTCTGTCCCAGCTGCGAGGGCAACAGGCAGGGGCTTGGTGGCCAGAGTCTGAGTCCTGAGCTCAGAGGATCCTGGGGCTGTGGCTCCAGAGTCCTATGGCTCTCCAGACCTGGTCAGGGGGGCATAGGATTTTGCCTTATTGTTGTATTTTTAATTAGTGTATTGACTTGCTTGCTCTGTTGTGGTTTGGCTCTGTGATGGTGAACTAGCTTGCCGGTTGTACAGTAAACAAAGCTAATAAATAAATAAGCGCATAAAGTTATGCATGATGGGTCTTTCAGACTGGAACATATGGCATGGTTCTTTTCGAGTGTTCTTATTCAGCATTCATGTGTTATCACTCCCTAAAATAGTGCATATTACACAATGGAGTGGAGTTTGTTAACCCACTCTATTTACTTCGTCTTATCTCAAATTTGAGCTCTGAGGAGAATCTCCTTCCCCTTTTTCCATTGCAAAACCTCTGTGTAGCACTATGATGCATGGATTAATGTCATTGCACAAGAGGAAAAAGGGTTTACTTTCACAAATAGTACTATGTTTCCCCTTCTTTATAAACAGCAAAGAAGCAAAACTGAAAACCAACCTGTAAACAATTCCAGAATAGGAAATGAGAGGAGAACACTCCCGGCCTTGTGTAGAAGAGCTCTGGGCCAGTCGCATCCCTCCCTCAGGGACCTTCAGGGCCTCTACTTTCCTAGCAGCCAGTGCTGGGAGCCTGTCGAAGCGCCCTCCCCTGACGTGACCTGCCGTTCCTCACCACTGCCTCTTCACTTGCCTGCTCTCCCATGGCTGCCCAGAGAAACAGCACAGGTGCTGCTGGCCTGTCTCTCTGCTCCTCTCAGGTGGCAGGTGAAGGGGCACTTGCAGGAGGGACAGGTGCCAGGGTCAGGTCAGCAATGCCCCCCTGGCTGGTACCCAGCTCTTGGCAGGTGCCCCATGATGCCAGCCACGGAAGCCACCTCTGATGGAGGCCGAGCGAGAGACAGCTCCTGGGAATGGCTTCTCCACAGCGCTCCTCTTCGTAGCACAAGGAGAGCACGCAGCATTCATAGTGCAGTAATGAGCAGCTGCTGGCTTGGGAGGCGGTGTGGGTCATGGAGCACTCCTCCTCAGTTCAGAGGCACCTGATTGTGATTTAGGGTTTTAAGGGGCTGCCCATTAATGGCTTTTCTTGTAAATCATCCGTCTATCACTGAAAAGCAGCCTTGTCACAGACTGACAAGAAATAATGAATTTGGCCAGCAAATTCCAGAAAAATCTGTTCTGTACATGCCATTCAAAAAGCCAGTGGCAGGAAGAGGCAGTTTCCTTCCTAGAAGAGCTTCCTCTGTATTTCCTCTTTCAGAAGGCTGCAAGGCAGAGGCTGGTTTTTCCCACCTAATTTTATAATCTTTCCACTGGAGACCAATGTCCTGTATGTAGCCCTGTCCTTCAGATTAAGCTAAGTCCTTCAGGTGAGACTGCTCTGAGGATGGGCAGATGCACAAAGATTAGCACAAAGACTGCTAATGCCTGCACCTGGCTTCACTTTCACCTTGTCTCCCTCTGCAGCAGTTGCATATCCAGGTAGTCAGTACACCTGATGGTGTTCGGACAAGATGTAGCTATTCAGCCTCAGAGCCCCTGTGAGCATGAACATTCTTCAGCTGGGCCCTGCAATGCCACATCGTGCGTGGGGTGCTTCCATTCGGCTTTGCAATCACTCCTGCTCTCTTCTGTGGCACTCCATTTTCATCTCCCCCCCCCCAACACCTTCCAGTGCCCCTGAGCAGTCCTTACTAACCTGCATGATTTATATTGATTGATTGATTGCATTTCTATCACACCTTTTTCCTTCACTCTGTGAAGTAGGTTAGGCTGAGGGTCCGTGGCTGGTCCAAAGTCTCCCAGTGAGCATCATGGCTGAGCAGGGACTAGAACCCTGGTTCCTGAGTCCCCATTTCAACTCTATGGCCATTGTACCACACTGCCCCCCCCCACCCCCAGTTCCCTTAAGCATGTTGACACTACCCTAATTCTTCATGGATGGTGCTCTTTTTTATAGATAAGCATCAGTACTGGAAGAAAAGGTTTTTTATTAATATATAAAGTTGTGGAGAGCCTGTGTGGTCAAGTGGTTAAGAGCACAGGACTGTGAATCAGGCGACCTGGGTTCTAGTCCCCACTCAGTCATGGAGCCCACTGTGTGAGTTTGGGCCAGTCACACTCCCAGCCCAACCTACCTCACAGGGGTGTTGTTCTGGGAATAAGATGGAGAGCAGCAGCAGGAGAATGAGGTAAGACATTTTGAGTTCGTTATAGAAATATAAATCTAATCAAGAAAATGGATTAAAACATTATGCAGTAATTGCCTGAGAGCTTTAAATTGTTAGCAGTTCACTAACGTGTCACAGACAGGTTGTGTCGGATGGGATTCTTTTGAGCAAGAAATGTCAACTATTAAAATTCAGATCACAACAAACCAGAGAACAAGCCTTGTGAAAAATCAGGAATCTGCTATTACCACAGCACCACCTTGTGGTTAGTTAATAGAAGGCAGATAAAGATGGTTGATGGTGATGATGATAAACTGTTCAATAGCAGAAACTCTCTGGGCCAGCTTATACTGGCAGATAAAATACAATTACCCCGGGGGGGGGGGGGGGGGGGACTTATGTAAAGAATGCATTTTTCCTTCTGCAATGAAAATGGCCACCCAGGGAACATTATGCGGATAGGCAGCCCTCAAACAAATTTCATAGGTAGATACATAGATAGAAGAATTCTCAGAAAAGCAGTGGGTTAAAAACTGCCTGGGGTGGAGGTCACACAGAAGGATGGGAAAAAGAGGTTTCATGCACCATTTTAAAAACATAGTTTCCACTTAGCTGATCTCCAGGCATGCTCAAATTCCCACATAAATACCTAGTTCTATTTTCTTTGCATTTTGCAAAAGACCTATGAAAGCAGTTCTTGCTGCCTCTCATAGGAACACTAAGTTGCTTTTATGGTAAGAGACTCCTAGCTTGGCTGTGGGTGGTAGAGCTTTGACTATGGGCAGAATAGTTGTTGTTATGTTTTTTACTCCTGAGTCTTTAATGCCAGGTGAAATAGCCACTCATGGAGGAAGTGCTGGAAGGGGAGGAGCCAAAAGGCAGATGTTCACTGCTGAACCAATTGAAGGAGAAAATTGATAAACCAATTTACCTCCCCTATCCCTCAGGTGCAGCCAGGTGTGGAGTGACAGCTCATACAAGACAATTCCTTGAAAGGCCCAATCAGCACTGGGGGAGGGCCATGCCATCCCTGCTGTTGCAAGAGTTGGATGTCCTGTTCTCTGAGGGGCCAGGCAGGACCACCATCAAGGTGGACATGGTGGGGCACCCGCCGTGGGTCCATACCCCATGGCAAGAGTGCCCTGGAGTTGCTCCTGCATCTCATCATGGCAATCTCCTGGCGCATCTGAGTCTTGCCCTGGTCCAGACAACAGTGGCTGTGAGAAAGGGGAGCAGGAGATGTCTTGCGTGCCAGCTCCTTACCTCCTCCTGATAAGCGAGCCAGTGGTCACCATGAGAAGAAAGGGGCTGAGGAGCAGCGGTAGCTGGTGACCCTGGCGGTGGGAAGGTGGGCTTCTTGATGGAGAGGTCCCATGGATGGTGTCCAGCCCAGGTGCTCTCAGCACCTACACGGCTGGCCAAGACTGAACCTACCACCTTCTGCCGGGAAAACCACATCCTCTGTGCCAAAACTAAGGAGCTCTCCAATAGAGATTCTTCTCAGATGGGCCACAAAGCCATCAATGCAGCTCCTCCTGTCTTCCAAAAATGACTTTGGCATTCCTTCCTGTTCTCCCCCACCCCCACTCGTCCCCATTATCTCTCTTGACCTATACATTTCCAGCCATGCTTTTAAACAGGGGCTGCCATGGAGAACGTAATACGCTCTTGTGTACATCTATTACGCTTGCACAAAGCAATTTGTTCAGGCCCGTAAAGCTCAGCTCCTGTAATTGGGGCGGGGGTGGGGAGAACAGCAATAAATTCTTTAAGAGGCATCCCCTCCAGGAGCAGTCACCTGCTTTTATCAGTTGGGTTCTGATAATAAAGAGCAACATCAAAAATGTTATAGGGCCAATGTTATGGATTCTATTTGTCCAAGCCCACGTTAAGGCCCTCTAATTAAGAGCTCTGGGTCTCCAAGTAGGAGTGCACGAATGCTTCTGGCTTAATTTCTTTGGCATATTAGTGGTAAAACTACTCGGGATGCCAAGTGCTCATAAAACGCCCCGATAAAGGACTGCAAATCAGCCGCCGGGCCGTCGTGCTCTGCGAGGGGATTGAAAATTTCACCGGAGACTTTACGGTGCAGCGAGGAAAGGAGTCCACACGAGCTGCCCACCAGCAGGGCAGCCTGCAAGCCCAACTGCCCACCAGGGGGCCACCTGTCTACCTGCTCACCTGGCCACATGGCGGCAACAGCCGTTCTGATCTTCCACCTCATGCCAGAGCACCTGAGCCGGTGTGGCCCTAAGCCGTGCTGGAAAATTAAAATTGCTGGTTCCTTCTCAAACCCAGCCCTTGCCACCGGGTGAGCCCACAGCGGAGGCAGCAGACATGGAAGCAGGAAGGTAGGCCCGTGGCTATCTGCTGCAGGGGTTCTCTGCATCCTGGTGAAGGGTGACTTGGGAAGCAGATGGTTGGGCCCAAGGCCTAAGCGGGTTAATTTCCCAGGCTCAAAAGGTGTTTTGCGTGGCTGGAAATGCATGGAGGCAACCAGCGTCTCTCCGCTCCTCCCGCCATGCACAGGATGCCCGCAGTCTCCTGAGTCTGGGGAGTGACAGGCAACCTCCTCAGGTTCTTCATCTTCCTTTCGTGGAACCGCCTTGTCATGGTGATAGTGCTTTCGGTTGTTGCGCACCTTCCGCACGGGCTTTCAGCAAACCAGGTGGCGCACCGACATTTACAACAGCGATGCATCCGGATGAGAAAGAGTTGCATCGGTCAAGTCTGAGGAGCAGCAGGGGACAATGTTTCTGAGCCCAAGGATATCACACACCATGTATCTTTAACCCCACACGGCTGTGGGGAGACCCTGGGGAAGCATCACGGGGCTGCTGCGTTCAGCCATCCCTCAGCAGCCTCCCCGCAGTGTGCTTGCATTGAGGATGAACAGCAGGGGGCAGCCTTGCTATTGTGCCCTGCCCGCGAGTTAGCCTGGGGCAGCTGTCCCTCCTTGGAGACTGAGTGCTGGGCAAGAGGCACCTTTGCCCCAGCTGTCTCTGCAGGGTGTCTGTATTCCTGTGCACATGGGGGTGAGCACTTTCCCTCCCTAGCATGAAGGGGGTCATACCCACTGGATGGAGCTGTGAAAACATTTCATTCCAGGAGAGAGAAGGGGGAAGAGAGGACTTGGCAGGCCTTTTATGAGCTCAGCCGCAACACAATTACCCTCTTGTCTATTTTCTCCACATTCCGCTTTTAAATACATTCTCCCCTGATGCGTCATGAAAAAGCCGAGGGAGTGGGGAGCAAGCGCCTAGAAGAGCGTCTTCTCTTTCTCTAATTAAAGACAGACCTCGAAGACAAATGGGGCCACTGTCTTTTCCCACCGAGGAGAAGGAATAGGCAGCCGCCCCACGTGACCAGCTTAGCTTTGTCAGGACAGCGGGAGCGGTGCCCTGTGCTGGAAGGGTCCTATTGAGAGCAAGCCAGTGGAAGCCTGGCAATAAAACTCCCCATTGTTGAGGAGGAGTTTTGTTTCCCTCTGGATTTATTGAAGCTGATTATTTGTTTTAGGGCTGGAGTGCCAGCCTACCGGGCTGTGGCGCACGGCTTTGATATGTGATGTTCGGCGCATGAAATTCATCTGCCTGCTACCTCTCTGGTGAAGTGACTGCAAGAGGGGAGGATCGGGACAATGCGGACGCTGTTCGCCTGCAAGCCCTCTCTTTCCTGAAGTATAAACAGACCTACTTTAGACGCCTTGACTCATCGCTACATTCCATCGCTTAGCCCTGCCAGGCAGCTGGGAATGCCGAGCACTCCGCAGAAAAGCCATTGCGCAACTCCTTCTGAAGCTCCCCCTCTTCTGCCCTTTCCAGAGAGGACACGTCCTTCTCTATAACCGCAGCACAGAAAATCAACATTTTGAAGTGTTTTATTAGTTTGGCTTGAAGCACTATATTCTCATGTTCTTGTTTCCTGCCCTCCACCACCCTCCCCCATGAGATACAACTTCACAAACATCCACAAACATCCACATTCAAAAGCATCCACTTCCAGATCTGTCCATGTGAAAGATGTAAGTTCAAAGGTGAAGTTGTTTCATTCTGTGCTGGAGCCAAGACTAAAATGGTGTTAGCCAAATCACAAAATTAGCCTCCACAGCCTATTGTCCTGCAGATGTGTTGGGCGGCAACTACAAAGCCTGCCCTGTGGGAGATTCTTCCCCACAGGAATCTCTGGCGTTCTTGGTCACCTCATGACCAACCATGGCACAGTGCATAAGCAACCTTTTTGGTGATGGCCCCGTGCTCTGGAACATTCTTCCACATTTGGTCTGAGAGGTGGAAAGTTTGCTGAACTTAAAATGCCTCTTAAAGGTACACCTGTTCACTCAAGTTTTCTTTTGCATGTAATCAACCATGAGACTGCTCTGTTTTTATTATTCTTTTTAGTGTAATATTTTAAATGCATTCAGTATTTTATGTGGGTTTTGCTTTGTTTTTATATTGTGTCAACATGCATTTTTATACAAACTGGATCTTAGGGTATGGCATCAAAGTAGCTTAAATAAAAAATAAGGTCATTGTTATGTTCTGAACCTCTTCTAGGAGCAGAAATCTAACCTGCCATCCTGTGTTTAGCAGAAAGAATTCTGTCTTAAAGCTTCTTTAGCAGTGAATGTGGCCTACACTTGTTTGGCTTTGAGAAACCAGAGAAATCCCTCTGCAGCACCCAGAGATTGCCTTACCAACCTTTCAGTTCATAAAAACTTCCAGGATCAATATATCATTTCAAATTGCTCCGACCTGCCAGCTAGGTGTGTCTCAGTGTGTCTTTTTTGCAAAACTTCACATATGAATTTGGCTGTTTCCTTTGAAAGTTGCTTCCTTCTATGGTGGGTTAATTCTGGCTTATTCCATGAATGCACTTCTAACATGCAGATTCACTTTGGAAGAACACAAAACCTTCTAGACTGAGGACTCTTCATGCAGGACAGATCCGTTGGTGGGACATTCAAAGGAGGGTCTCAGTGGACATTATCTGAGCATGTGAATAAAGCAAACCACTCAGAAAGCTTCTGGGATGGTATAGAAATGAATCATAGAATAGTAGAGTTGGGAGGGGCCGAGAAGGCCATCAGGTCCAGCCCGCTGCTGCTGCAGGACACCAAGCTACCCCACCCCACCACTGGATGGCTGTCCAGTTTCACCTTGAATGTCTCCAATGTGGGAGAGCCCACCACCTCTCTGGGCAGCTGGTTCCACTGTCATATTGCTCTGACAGTTATTAATTTAAGGATGTGATATTAATCAGATAATTATGAATGATTACATTTTTCCTCTTGCAAGGAATCCCGGGTGGTTGATATCTCTTCCTCCTCACCACTTTATCCACACCACAGCCCTGTGAGGTAGATCAGGCTTCAGGGCAGCGACTGGCCCTGGATCATCTGATGAGCTTCACAGATGGGTGGGGACCAGAATCCAAATTTCCATGTGCCAGTCCAACACTAACCATGACACATCGGCTTGCCAGGTCAGGCCCAAGTCCTCTGCCAGACCCGAGAGGGTGGTGTGGTGTGCCAGGCTACAGACTGCTCAGGCGGGGGACTTCTGGGCCTCCTGTCTGTCTCGAGGCTCCAAGCGGCAGCATCTGCATTGACCTTTGACCACCCTGTGTGCCAGAAGGGGTCCTGGTTGCCTTCGAGTCTCATCTGGGAAGGTGGGGGAGAGAGATGCCGGGGCATCAAAGCTACGAAGCTCCATCTTCCTCATAGTGGCCCCTGTGCCCATTCTCTCCCAAGCCCCCTCCGGCACCTCACCTGTCAGCCAAGTCATCGGCTAAATGGTCACAGGCAGTGCGGAGGAACGGATGAAACTTCTCCTACTGAATCTCAAGCTCAGGCTAGAGGGCTCCCAGATGGGATCCTCCACGAGATGCGACCTTGCATAGTTTCACTCCCGGGAAAAGCAACACCGCGGGCGCAGGATCAAGACCACCGCTTTTGGTGTATATCCTGTTGGGCTTGGCTGCAGCTCTGATGCCACAGTTTATTATTTCTATCTCCGTGTTTTCTGATTAGAATAACAAAGCAGCTTTGAATAGTCATGGAGAACAACACGTGCCAATCCCCAGGGGCCTGGCTCAGCCAAGGCACCTTGCTTTCCATTGGAAGGTATTTAGGAAGGAGTAAAACTGTGTCAGACACCATTTATTGAAAGCATCCAAATGTGGGTGTAGAGTATAAACAAGGGAGAGGTGGCTTGGAGTCCTGCTTTGTATTGGATGCCGGAACAGGCCAGGGACGCTCGGTGAGTCTCCAAAGCTGCCTGGGTGAGCGGAACATCAGTTCTCAAGCTGAGAACACCTGACAATGCCTCTTGCCACAGAATGTAAACAGTGCTTCATTCTCCCATTTCAGAGGCGGTTGGTACATACAGGATCTAGCCCCCTTTCCTGGGTGACAGAGATGCGAGTTCAGACTGGCTTCAGTAAGGCAAAAAGCTTCCCTCTCACAGCAGAAGCAGTCCTTATCTGCAGAGTGATGGGGAAGGCAGATCCAGGGCCAGCTTTCTCCCAGCTTTTGAACACCTGTTGAACCTTGATAGCTACCTCATCATTTGCCCAGACAGTACACAACTACAGCAAAGTTATAAGTACCTTACAGCAGAGATGGGGAGAGTTTCAGCTCACAAATTTGCAACTTCTTCTCTCCCTGCCCTGCTTTTGTGAGTGAAGAATTAGTTTTGGAAGGGCTTGAAGTCAGACCAGTTGCCAGCTTTAGCCTAACCTTCCTCGCAAGTTTATTGAAGGGATAAAATGGGAGAGGCAGGGGCAAGAGCCTTCACTTCTTGGAGGAGGGAGAGTGGGGTCCAAATCAAAGGAGAAAACCAGCTGGTCCTACCTCGCAAGGTTATTGTGAGGATATAACAAGAGTGATCCCACACTGTAACTTTAGGCCAGTCACTCACACTCTGCCTGACCTACCTCACAGGCTTGTTGAAGAAGGTGATGTGTGCTGCCTTGCGTTCTTGGCAAGAACAAAACAGAGGTGGGGTTGAAATGTTACAAATAAAGATGTGCCTCTCACCGTAGGAGCAGCCTGGCTTGGGCTGGGCAGAAGAGCAGGCCCAGCCCTCCTTCCCCAGCTGCACGTGCTGCTCCCACTCATTCTCACCGCTGCCCCGCTGCAGTGTTGCATTTGTGAACTCAAATGTTCTTCCAGTGCTTCTGAACAGGAATGCCTGGGAATGCGTTTTGTTTCCTGGGAAGTGTAGGATTTAGAGGAAAGGAGGCTGTATAAGAGAGTGGCTCTCGCGGACTTTGTTCCCGCTTCACGTGGTATCAGAGCATCTGTCCTCGGATGTGCGACGCGAGCAGCGGGCTGGACGCATGGGCCGTGCAGGGCTGGATGGGCAGCGCATGGGGGCTTCCTCAGGAACCTGCTGGGGGTGGGGGTGGGGGTAGGGACATCTCAGACCTTGGCTTGTCTGCACAGGAATTGGCACGATCTGTTCTTATCTGAACCCACAGCAATGCCCTGGGCTGTTTCATCGAGTTGAATGGTGCCATGCACTGCATTTCGATCGCATTGCCCGTGAAAGGCCAGATCAGCCCAAGTTGCCAGCGGTTTCCTGGGCTCTACTCAAGGGCTGGTTTTTAAGCTTTCAAGCTCGAGCAGGGCAGCCCTCTGCTTGCTTGGTTTTCTCATGCAAGCAAACCAGAATGCAATAAAACCATCGAACCATATAAAAGAGCAGCTAAAGAACATAGGCAGGACCATATTGGAAGCATGTTAAATAAAACAAAGGGAGGGTGCAGTTCTACGCACATTTCAACAGAATGGCCACTCATGGCTGGCTAATGCTGGGAGCTGCAGAATTTTTTCTGCCCAAACATGCAGAGGACCATAAATGAGAAGGCAAGAGGTTAAAGCCCAGCACCCTTGAAAGGGGTGCATGATTCGGTGTAGGGAAAGGCTATTCTCCACCACCACCAGATTTGCCATTACTACAGGAAACATCATGTGATCTTTCGGGAGTGTAATGTGCTCAGGAAATGTGCGACTTCTTTATAAGCAGGACTGCTGGGAAACAACCTCAGCACTCCTTAAAATGGGCATATTTTGCCACTGCCTCTGCTGTGGCACCAAATTTGGGGGTGCAGAGGTATGGGGGACAGTGTGTCCCCTGACCTGCAGAAGTTGGCACCATCGCATCCCAGATGGTGGGAGCATCATGCCAAGCCTGGCACGGGAGATGTGCCAACTGCTTTCTACTATTTTAAGCAAGTACCAATTAGTGTGGAAGATGGGAGCTCTCCTTTTGATCAATTCAAAACAAAATGGATGTGTGCCAGTTTCAGCATGTTGCCCCAACTAATTGTTAGAAGTGAAATTAGCACTGTATCTAAAATCAGAGAATCACAATCATTGTTTGGGTCAAATA
This sequence comes from Varanus komodoensis, assembly GCF_004798865.1. NCBI lineage: Eukaryota > Metazoa > Chordata > Lepidosauria > Squamata > Varanidae > Varanus > Varanus komodoensis. Next base: position 2,632,968 of record NW_025335549.1, read on the forward strand.
CGAAGAGACTCTTATCGTTCCGCATTGGCAGAATTCCTGCCAGTTGTCTGTCTGTGTAAGATGGAAGGTGGGGGAGAGAAGACTCTATTTATAAAGGATTCATTAAGAGGCATTAATGTTGTCTGTAAAGAAATAATATCATAATGGAATTAAGTGGGACTTGAGAGAGGAGATTAAGAGCTTGTTTATTTTTCATTTGGATAAGGTTTACAACTGCTACCTTGTTGTCTCTTTGGGAGCATCTCAGAGACAGTTTGACTTGTTCCCAAATAAAAGGGGAGTGTTAAAGTTATGATTGTGATGCACAACTTATCTGGTGATCAGAAGTTTCAGGATCAGTTTCCTTGTGAAGACAGGGCTGTTTAGAAGAACTGTGGTTTGAGGAAACTTCTGGGACCACTGTTCTGCTTCCAAAGGAGGGTCGCGCTTTCCCTCCAGCTTGTTTTCCTGCAAAATCGCTGCAGTGTTTTTCGGTTGCAATTGCAAATGTGGTTGTGGCATCGGCAGGGAATCCAGCAGCTCTCCCACAAATGGCAACCTATTACCCACCCTTGATGCAGCTGGTGCATACTTGGAACAAACGCAGCCCTTTGCAACCTGACAAGTGGTGAAGTGAACAAGTTTGCCGATGACACCAAATTATTTAGGGCTGTTAAGACAGACGGGGATTTTGGGGTTCTCCAAAAGGACCTCTCCAGACTGGGAGGATGCACATCAAAATGGAAAGGGCAGTTAAGTCAAACTAAGTGCAAAGCAATGCGCATTGGGGAAGAAATCCCAACCTCCAATGGAAGCTGAGGGGATCTGGCCTAGCCATGAGTGGCCAAGAGAGAGAGCCTGCATGATGGAAATGTTGACCCAGTGCATGGTTGCTGTGGAAAAGGAACAGTCCTCACTGGATACAATTAGAGAACAAACTGAAAGCAAAACTGCCAACCATTCTGCCCTTATATAAATCGGGGGTGTGGTTGCACTTAGAATAGTGTGCATGGTTCTGGTTCCTGTACCAGAAAGGGTACTGGAAAAGTGCAGAAGCGGACAACTGAGGAGGCATGACAGAGAAGTGCAGAATTATGCACGGTGTGGAGAAAGTGGGGAGGGAGACATTTTTCTTTCCCCGTTCCAACAGAGCCCAGCTCAGGGAACCAAGGTTCAGTCTGGATGACAGGAAGCACTTCCTGACAGTCAGGACCCCGAGGCTTCCACGGGAGGTGGCTGAGGCCCCACCAGTTCAAGGAGGGGCTGGATATGCACATGGTGGGCATGTCATGAGTGGAGCTGGGGGTCAGACTAGATGGCCCAGGGGACCCCTTCTGACTCGCTCTGTTTCTATGTTTCTATACTAGAACCTGGGGCCATCCTCTGGTGCCGATTGGTGAGAGATTCAGGGCAGAGAAACTCTAGAGAGACTTCTCCACACAGCTCCTAGGTGACCTATGGAATTCACTTCCATGAGGTGCACCGATGGCCAGCCCACTGGGACCACTTTAGAGGGAGCTGGACACATTTGTGCTGATGGCTTCTGGGCCTGATGGCTGCATGCCACCTCCAGTATCAGAGGCACTATGCCTAGGGGCACCAGTGGCTGGGGAACATGGGTGGGGGTGCTGTAGCAATGCTGCCCTGCTTGAGGGTTTCCTGCACGAACCGAATGCTGGGCTGGCTGGACCCTGCTCAGGTCCACCTCCCGTTGGGCCTTCTGACTTGTCCTAGCAAGCTGAATAACCCAGAAGGCAAAGGCAGGCCCAGAAGGACTAGAAACAGGTGGGAGGGTTTAATACCTGCTCTTTGACAAGCAGGTGAACTGAATATATGTGAACTCATATATGAGAATATATATAAGTCACCCAGAGCTAGTTTCTTCTTTGGCTACATGCTTACGGTCAAAGTATTTACCTCCAGCACTCCTTCCAGCGGCTGGAGTCTTTTGCAGCCGGTAGCCGCCAGCCTTCTATTAGTCAATCCTGCTTTGTGGGGAGATAAATCGGCATCGGCTAAAGAGCAGGGGAAAGGTCATCTCTTCCCTGGATGGCCAGAGGAGTAGATATCAAATCAAACAAGCATCTGCGTGTGTGTGTGTGTGTCCATGCTTGGTGTCTCTCCTTTGCAAACAGCATGCAATGCCTCAAAGCAGTGACCGTCCACATTAACACCGTGTGGGTTGTGTTTTCTTCTGAGTAACAGAAGAAACATCCCTCCCTCGATCAGTGCTTTGCATTCCTCCTCCTGCCATGGTGGTGCAGGGAAAGGAAAGAAAGAAGAGCAGAACACCCTCTAACGTATGCCACATTTTCCTCGCACTGATGATGGTTTGACAGTCCTGACCTAAATTAGGAAGCCGGTGTAGTAGCTTGGTTCATTCCCTGGACTTGAAAGACGGGCACAGACAGCACGGGGGACCGACGAAGACCAGATTGCGGTTGTCAGCTTCACATTATGAAGACAAGAGGCTTCCCTGGAGAATGTGCATGTGTTGCGGAAGGGATCTCCATTTGTGAAAGCATCTATGTTTGGTTTTATGTATTTATGTATTTACTAGAGTCATACCCCACCTCGTTCTTTTTTAAAGTACTCATACCATTCCCCTCCCGTTGCTCTCAATCCTTTCCCCACAACAACACCCCTGTGAGGTAGGCTGGGCTGAGAGTCTGTGACTGGCCCAGAGTCACCCAGTTGGCTCCATGGATGAGTGGGGACTAGAACCAGCACTGCCTGAGTACCAGACCTGTGCTCTTAACCACTACACCACACTGCCTCTCACTGGTTTTACTTTCTTCCTGGTTGATGATGCCTTATTGACAAAGAGCGATCCTACAACATTGGTATTCTGAAAGGTTTTATGAAACCTAACCCTAATCTGGCACTCAGCCCTAACAGGTACAACCCCTTAGCCAGACAAAGGCATCACTAAGGGTGTTCTTGCTGTCCAGTCAAGGCTGGCTCGAGGGCCCTAGGAAAAACAGAGCCAGGTTTTCCTATCCCTAACCCAGACTTTACCCTAACATGCTAATCTTTGCACATTCAAACAACATATCCAAAGGCATCACAGAGTGTTCTTGACTACTCACTCTTTCTACCTGGGGAAATATTTGTATATTTCTGCTTTCCTGAGCTAATCTGCAACAGCTGGATTTCTGGCTTCTAGTGAGAAGCCCCATGGATCTCATCAGGTGGAGTGTGCCTCCCCTGAGCTGAAGTGAGCTGAAGACAAAACAAGACACTATGAAGGAAACTCGTCACAGAACTTACTTGCACAAGACCACACGATGGCAGCATCACATCAAACAACTTTCTCCCTTCCCGGATTATGATATCTTGTGCATTGAGACTTTCTGCACTTGTCTTCTTGTACATGAAACATCCCTAAATTTCTTCTTGAATAATTTTTTTAAAGCACAAGCAGCCTCCTCCCATTCCTATTTTCTCAGTACCAACTAAGCAGCAGAGCAATTACAGAAATCTTTTTTATGTGCATTTCAGCACATGGTAAACAGCACCTGCAAAAGGGAAGCTGTTTTTCATTCTCTGTGTTTCTTCTGGCTAGGTGCTAAATATAGGTGCCAGCATATTGGGTGATGTGATCTGTGCTTTGAAGAATGAACAGAAACACGGCTGGTATTTTTAGCTGGCAATTAATTAATGCAAATTAGTATCTGGAAGTGGAAGAGATGCGGAAGCAGCAACAGGATGAAACATGTGTTCAAACACCTGTTGTCAAATGTTCCAAACTTCCTACACAGGTCGCGCCTGCAGCCTGGAAAGAGTACCAGGCAGGCAGCATGGATGGTGTCCCTCTTGGCCCCTGCATGCACAGCCACAGAATCTCAGGCCTCGTTCGCCTCCCAGTCTGCTCTTGCCTCCTGAAGCCACCTGGAGATCTTCATGTTATTTTGAACCCTGAGCTGGCCTACAATATGTTCTCTGCAGGATGGGTTTTGGCATCATTTTTAGGTTGTCTCTCTAGGACCTTTTACTTGCGGAGATACTGAAGCGGTATTCTAATCTTCTGCTGCAAGTTAGCAAGCATTTGGTACTTGTTTTCTGAAATGCTGTTAAAACGAGGAATGATTAGGATGCCCTGCTTTGCAGGGCTCGAGAGAAAAAGCTTTGCAACACCCTGCAGCCCCCGGGCAGGGATGCTGTCCCCGGCTTCAAGCAAGCCCTTAGAAACCAACCACACCTGCAAAAGCAGGCTTACAAACTTCAGCGAGCTGAAATTCCTGAGCATTGTGAAGGAGCTGTTGAAACACTGCAGCCTAGCTGACAATCTAGCCTAGCTGTGAACTCATTCAATCCCATCTCAGCAGAGTGAGAGAGATGGCCATGTTCCTTTCCCCCTAATGGAGTGTCTGGGGATTTCATTGTCTCTCCAAAGATTCATTACCAGCAGGAAGAGCTATAACTGAAAAGTGCTGGTGCATTTGGCCCCGCCCCTTTTGTCCTCAGCCCCACCCACCACTCGAATGCAGCCCCAGAGACCTTCTGCGAAATGGAAATTGGCCCTTGAGTGGAAAGGGATCTCCCCCCCCCCCCCCCCCCCCCAGCCTAAAGCAAAGAGCATTAGTCAGGCTTGCTTTACATATATACATACTGACCCAATCATTTAACTGCTGGTGCCTGCTATGTGTGGACTACAATGCCCATCACCCACAACCATGATTGATGATCATGTGCACTGTCATTCATTACATCTATAGACTGAGGAAGGCAATTTCCTTTAACTTATCAGCCAAGGCTGCGATCTTATGCACAAATGGAAAATAGCAAACAGAAAAGCTACAGCAAAACCCTCTAAAATCTAGAGCAGCTTTGCAAAATCTCCCTCAAATGAGTCATAAGACATCCTGGGCATTTTTAGAGAAGGCTACAATCCTGTACGCTGTCACTTTTGCACTTGCTAGGACTTGAGTAGAGATGGAAAGGATTGCAATTTGAAAGGGTTGGTTGATCCAGTCATGCCGTTAGCCTTCTTGAACACAAAGAAAGAAACCCTCATAATGTCAGCATCCAGGGCAGGCGAGGGCGGCTGACTAGCAGGGCCAAGGCACCGGGACCCAGGCAGATGGGGCGTGGCAAGGGCAAGGCCAGTGCACAGTTCAAGGTCAGGCCGGAGTCCATAAGGATGGGTAGTGTAGTCTAAAGCAAGCCAAGGGCTGGGGAACCGAGGAAGGCGGACCAGCCAGGGAGAGAAGAGGTGCAGGCAGAACACAGGAAGGCAGGCAGGCAGGATTCTGGAGTGAAGTTTCAGGTCTAGCAGACCAGGGAGGGCTTCACAAGCAACAGGAGACCTTTGTTGCAGAGGAAGATCCTGAGGGGAAGAGCTGGTTCTTATACAGCTCTTCCCCAGGGCTCCCCAGGTGGAACTCATGAGAGCCCTGGCAGCTGCAGTGGACGGAGGTCAGAGTCCTGCAACCACCAGAGCTGCTCCGCTGCCCCTTGGCCAGCAGAGGGAGCCCTGAAGCTGCCTCGGGTCTTGACACATGAATGGTTTGGGAGGTACTTTATGACCCCAAGACACGTGATCCCAGGACAGTAAAACATCTCAAAACCAAATCACAGAGTTGCTCTGAAATAGCTCCTTTCCTACTGCTGATTTGGTTAGGAAAATGCCATTGGACGTGCTTTCACCCATGCCTGAAATTTGGGGGCATTATCTTACGTGTACAAGTAAATCTTCTGAAAGGGTTGGCGTTCTGCATCTACTTCTGTATAAACTCTGCACTGAGGCATGGTTTACCCCATGTTACTAGATAATTTAATTGTCTTAGATTCCTCTAACCAATATGATGCTTTAGCTGAAACTGTTTGAGGAAAATATATGTAAATATCTTAGGGCTCAATCTTATGCATGGCTGGCTAGGAAATGCTGGAGCTGCAAAATGTTTTTCTATCTAAACATGCATAGGGGCCAAGCTTTAAACTATCTGAATCTATTGCCAGCTTTTGTCTGATCTGCATTGCCTTAGATGGAGCCAGCTCTCCTTTTCACTAACGTTCTGGCTATAGGAATTTTTGGCTGCAAGTGTAGCACTTTCTAAGTGGGAAAACGTGTGTGTGTGTGTGTGTGTGTGTGTGTGTGTGGCGGGGGAAAGAGTGAGCTCTCTGCTATGCTTGCACATTTTATGTCAGGAGATTGTTGTCCATCAGTACATCTTTGACAGTAACTGCAAAAGCAGGTGTCTGCACAATTGCTGCGTGCAGCAATTCAAAATTCCTGGGCTAGTCTTAAAGGTAACAAGTGACTCCTGGTTTGCTATGCTATGCTATGTTGTGAGCCGCCCCGAGGCTACAGCAAGGGGCGGCATAGAAATGTTTTAATAAATAAATAAATAAACAAACAAACCTCCTGCCCTGCCTCCTACCCCTCTGGAAATGGAAATGCCCTTTGCATGGTTTCCTTCTGGAAGGGAGTTCTGTTGCATCTGAAAACAACACATTCAGCCCTTGTGATTTTGCAGAGGGGAGTGTATGGAGATTAAACCGGTTCTGCTGGTGTTTCCCCATATTGTCACGTGTCTTTTATCCCACCATGTGCCCAGTGATGGCATTGCAGTTTTCCCTCCCCCTCCCCCCTTCCTTCCTCCCCCGCCCCTTTGTAAGAGATACCGTATTTTTAGCTCTATAAGATGCACCTGACCATAAGATGCACCTAGTTTTTAGAGGAGGAAAACAAGAAAAAAATATTCTGAATCAAATGGTTTACTAAACTATTTAATAAACTATAACAGAATAAAGTAATACCGTATTTCAACCTTGTAAAGTGAACAGCAGTCAACAGTGGCATTAAGAACCATCATCACTGTCATTAACAAAAGAGAGACTTTAAAGTTTGAGTACTCTTCTAGTTTTCGTTGAACCCATAGAACTCATCATCACTAGAGTCAGAATTTATGAAGCTCTGTTGCTCACAATCACTGACATCACTTTCTTAGTCAGTAGTGGAATTATTGAAGGAATCCACAATCTACACCAGTTATACAAGAGCTGCTGCAGACAATTCAATAACAAATCTAAAAAAGCCAGTAATGTCCACGCTGCCCTACTAGTAAATAATAGAAAAAAACTTCTGACAAAAAATTAGATACTGTATGGTACACACAGCGGACTAAGCCTTTGAAGAATAAACTTCATACATGAAGGTAATGCCGTTCAAATATCCACTGATCCTAAAAAAAATGTGTCTGATCAACTAACAGATAACTGATCCATGGAAAGCTTCCTGATAATCACAGGCACATTCCCCGTCACTTCCCCATGGGCTTCATTAAAAGACGGGTTGCCATTTGAAAACACACACCGACCTGTGATTAACAGCTCTCACCTGTGCCGGAGGAGGGGGGCGGAGCAGGGTGCGTCGAGCGCATGCCGGCCAGGTGGTGCCACGTGGTGCAGGCAGCCGGCAGCGTCCCGGGCATTGGGCACACACACATTCGCTCTATAAGACACACAGACATTTCCCCTTACTTTTGAGGGGGGAAAAGTGCGTCTTATAGAGCAAAAAATACGGCACATCAGAATCCTGTTCCTGTTTGCAATAGTGAATTTGTACTGAGCTGCACTTGTGCATTTGTGCATCTGCACTACTCCACCCTTGTATGCCGCACATTAGTACTAAGCGGCTCGTGCAAACTCTCCCCCAAAACAAAGAAACTGGTTTTAAAGTTTGTTAATCCGCAGAAGCAGCATGACTTGAAAAGGTTTGTCTACTGTGGAATCTAAGATGCATAAAAATCCACACTTATCTGAATCCCTTAGCAATCTCCTGGACATCCCAAATGTATCTTCCTTTTCTCTCCCAGGCACATCACTGCCTACTTGGGGCTGACTCCTGCAGGTTCCCAGCCCCAGTCACGTGTTCTTACTGGGTAGTGGGAGTTACTGGTGCTTCCTTTGTCAGTGGGGCTCCTCATCTAGCACTGCTGTGGTCCTGACCTTTGTCATGGCTCTCCAGGCCAGGGGAGCTATTTTAGGGGCAAGGCTGAGCACCACAGATAGCTCCTATAAAGTGCAGAAGTAAAACTGCACGGGGGTCTCCCCACTTTCTAGTCTGCCAGATATCCTCTTCGCAAGCAAGCAAGATTGCTGCTCTTGATCTGTGAAAGCTTTGACTGACACCTTTTGCGGCTTTAAAGGAGGAACAGACCGGAGCGGTTACAAGAATGTCCATAAGCAAGAGTGGCTGGCCTCTCTCCACTGAAGGGCCAAATGCAGCTTCAGAGAATTCTCAGAGGCTGCATTTCGTGGTGGGTGGGCTGAAGGCAAAGGGGCAGGGGTGGAAGAAGAAGAAGAGACCAGAAATACCAGCGTGTTTTATCTTCGAGCTCCTGCTCCCAGAAGCTAAAACTTAGGTGAGGCATTTCACAATGGCCCTCTGGAGAACCCCAGGGGCCTGGACTGGGAAAACAGCTGGGCCAGATGCAGCCTGCAGGCCTGAAGTTCAACACCCCTGCTATGTGGAGCCCCAAATTCGGAGGCGATATGCTGGCTGCCAGGACTGGCCGTAGTTCCTGCTTGTGAGCTTCCTATTTGGAGAGCCACTGTGCGAGACCAGGTGCAGCCCTAGAAAGATCTTCAGTCTGATCCGGCTTCTTAAGTGCTCTGGTCACCCTGTGCCCCCTCCACTGTCCCCCCACCCCAGGAAGGGACTTTCAGCAGGGGCTGCTCTCTATGGGCCGCTTTATGCTTGCACCCCACACTGTAGTTACAGAATGTGGCACCTTCTTCCTGATTCATGTTTGTTCCCAGAGCCCAAACATCAGCTGGAAAACTGCCAATGAAAAGCATGAAAAGAAAAGCCCTTCTTGTTCCTCTGAGCCTCCTCTGTGCGGCCTTCTGTTGATTTTGCTCAGCATTTTGCTCAGCATTTAGCTCCTCTTGTAGATGGCACTGGACATGCCCACTCACCGCCGAAGTCTGTCCCGCAGCTGCTCTGTGAAAAAGCACCGCCTTGGCATGCCGAGGGACTCTGGTTTGATCCGCAGCGTCTCCAGGCAGGGCTGGAAATCTCCTGCTTACAACCTGAGAGAGCTGCTGCCAGTCCGTGTTGGCAATACAGGGGCTGGCTCAGGACAAGGCAGCCTCTGCTGTTCTCCGTTCTGGCCACACTTGTGCCGCTGCTTTGGCCATTCCGAAAATGTTAGACTGCAACTCCCACTGTCCCCACCAGGTGCAAGGTGTAGTCCACCAAGAGCGGGAAAAACTTCTGTAACCTGACTCGATAAAGCTTGCATGGGTGGGAAATGTACCTTTATGTCTCTCTCAACCTCTGTGAACATGTTTCCAAAAGGGTGTGGGAAGGTGGTAGACTTGACTGTCTGCCTGCGCTGTTTCTCCCTTGCTCCACGGGGATAGAGAGCTCCCCTAAGGCTCCGCACAAAAGCTGCAGTGGGTAAGGAGCCCCACCGACACAGGAGTCACCGGCCACACCCCACGCACGAAGGGAAGCCCTCCTCGTAGAGGCGCACGGCTGGCTGGCGCGGGTGGCGTGTTCGCCTTAGCACGCACTCCTCCGAGCCCCGTTCTGACGCGCGGGCGCTGCTCGCGTATCCTCGCCCGCCAGGCGACGGGGTAGCCCAGGGCGAAATCCTCCGGGCTGGGCAGCCTGGGAGCTGCCAGGGCACGAGCGCCTCTCTCTCTCTCTCTCTCGGCTTGTGAAGGGGCGCATTTCGGACCAGGCAGGTGGGGCGAGGGGAACGCACTTTGCGAAGCTTTCCAGAGCGGAGTGCAGGAGGAGGAGGAGGAGAGGGAGGATCGCGCAGTCTGTCCGGGAGACTTGGAAGGCCGGCCGTGGAGCTCGCAGAGGGCGGCTCGGGGCGGCGGGCGGGGAGCGGCGGCTGCTGTGCGCCCCGCCGCTCGATGGGGCGGGCGCCCCGGCGAGGGATCCCGCCTGCTGCCTGCCGTCGCCCCGCTGCTCCTGCCCGCGGCCGGCGGCGGGAGGCGCGGCGCGGGCTGCGCGGAGATGCAGGGCGGCAACGCGAGCCGCCCCGATGGCCGCTTCCCCCGCGAGGCGCGCCTCTCGCTGGCCGCCGTGCTCATCCTGACCATCGTGGGGGACATCCTGGGCAACGCGCTGGTGATCGCGGCCGTGCTGAGGAACAGGAAGCTCCGCAACGCCGGTGAGCTCGGCCGGGCGGCCCGCCTCCTTCCCGGGGCCCTTGCGGGGTCGGGGTCGGGGCAGAGCCCGGGGCGGAGGGGCGGGCGGCGCGCAAGCGGCTCGGAGGCTCCCGCGCGGTGCGCGCGGGGCGGCGAACTTCTTCCCCTCTGCCCGAAGAGGCACCGCGCCCCTGGCCGCGCAGCCCCGCTTGCGCCGCGCAGACCGTGGCGGGTCGCAGGCAGCCTCGCGGCCCTCGCCCTGCTCGCCACCCGTTCCGCAGCCTGCCGGGGCGATTCAAGTGGTCTCCTCGAGCGCCGCGCGACGACAGCCCTGCGAGGCAGGCCAGCGTTCCTGTCCTTTGTTCGCGTGGAAGGGGAGGCTGAGCGAGAATGGGCTAACCGCAAAGGCGCCGGAGGAGAGAGTCTGGGGTGGAGAGAAAGATTCGCAGCAATCTACATCCGCAATGCTTCGGTCTGTGCCTTGCAAGCAGAATCCTAGGCATGTTTGCCTGGAAGGAAGGGCCACTGGGTTTGATGGTGCCGGTGCCCCAGTCAGGCTGCACCAGCGTACATTTGGCGCTAGCCACTAGGATGCACCTCCACCACTCGGCAGCGGATTGTCTGTAGGGACCCCCACCTTTCGCTCCAGCTGGGTGCGCCTTCCCATTCCTCTGTATTCTAGGAGCACCCTTTCCCCTGCAGTCCCTATCATACAGAAGAAGAGATCGCTGGGGCTCCCCAGGAATCCCTCCTCCTGCCTTTGCTAGTGCTTCCCTTGCTCAGTTTCCCCGAAGAGGGCAGGGTGCGTCGCCTCTTCCCCGGCGCCTTCTGCGGGATTTAATTTGAGGCAGACTGCTCTGGACGGGGAGCAGTAGCAAAAGTTGCTCTCTTGAGCGCACTTCCTTGCGCCCAACAGAGCTGAAGTCAAGGTGTGGGCTTTTGCGGACGTTCCCAGGACTCTGCTTTTCACATCAGATCGCAGCCCCAGAACATGTAATAAAGTGACCCTGAGCATGTGCAGAGTGATCCCCCGCCCCCTCCCCGTCACCACCAGCACAAGTCTGAGGTCACGTTTGAGAAACTCATAGGTAGCCCTGTACATTCGAAAAGGATCTTGAACCTCAAGGAGTATCTCCAAGGAGAACGAAGGATACACCTGATATCTGTAGGGAATGTAATAGCTAGAAGGCACAAGGGTGAATTGCCGTGATAGCAGATCCCAGAAAGAAACTTATCCTGAGGGAGAGCTTTACTTTAAGAACATTTTGTGCCCTGTGTCTGATCAACGTTTCAAGCAGGGATGCTATTTCAAAGCGAGTTGCTGGAGTGCCTCTTCGGGAAGGAGCTCTGCTCTGTCCTACTCTGTCTTTGGATATAATAACACATCAACTGTGAGATTGCTCTGAGCACAGCAAACCATGGCAGGTGCAAAATCCAACTTGCAAATAACAGCCACGAAGCCCCTGTGCATAAGTGAGAGGAAGAGAGGATGCCAAGCACGAGAGAGGAGCAGAATGAATTTAACACAAGGGAGACCTGCAGCATGAAGTGCCCACTGTCTCAGCCCCAGCCAGCCAGACTCGCCCTTTCCCGTGATACTCCATTCGGGTCCTCTTCCCACTGGCTTTCCATTCACCTCCCCAGCGACAGATGCAGTGGTCTGGCCACTTGAGGGTGCTCAGGGCTTTTTCTCTAAGGATTCTCCTTGTGCACTTGAACGTCCCTGGAAGATTGGTGGTGCCTCCTTTACACGTGGCTGGTGTATCTTGCCTTCAAAAGGACTGTGATTGCAGAAATGAGCTTGCTGCTGGTGTCAAGATAGGCTTGCTACACCTGCTGGATCCAGGGGACTGGGCTGTCCTTCAAGGCACTGACTTCCAGTGGATAAAACTGGCATATTTAATGGGACTCAAAATGGGTTCCTCAAGAGGGCTGGAATTAGGGGTGCAGGGAGACTCCATAAAGGGGATTGTGCCACATTAATGAAACATGCTGCAGCCGCCGCTTTTTTACACTGCTTGCGAGACTGTTTATTTACAAAATCCCCTTTCAGTCCTATCAAGCAGCAACCATCCCAAATATCTAATCTTTTTAAATTTTAAAGACTGCAGTCGTTACAATAAGACAAGACAATAGAAGAATGTATTTGCTCATTTACAAAACAGCAAAATAATTTTATTTATTTATTTCCCTTGCAAAATATTCTTGCACAGCTGCCACTGGCAGCACCTGGGGAGAAGGGGGCAGTCTGGGGGAGAAGCACATGGCCTGGATGTGCTCCCCCGTGGGCCAGATCTCACCCCTGGGGTTGTGTGGTCTGACTTGCTGGTCATCCTGCAAGTGTTTGGAGATCGCTTCATTTGAAAATCCCAGGAGGAAATTGGAGAACAAAACACAGCAGGTCAACATACCCAGGAGTCAAACCTTAAGCATGTTGTGTGTTGCTCTGTGCTTTTAATAAGCAGCTAAGCATCCCTGTTCTAGGCATGGGACAGATGGAGCAGGTTCACATAGAACAACCCATGGCTTGTTCAACCCATGGCTTGTCCAGACGTGCACATCTTGCCCCCCGTGTGCTTGTCAGTTTCACTTTGCTAAGCAACCTGGGAGTGCCACCCAGCTTCTGACTGGGGTAAAAGGATAAACTTTTGTGTAACATTAACAACCCAAGGTGCTGGGTTTGGAGGTCACTCAACAACATTATAGGGCTGATAGCAAAGTAGATAAAAGTGAATGTGGCCAGCAGCTGTGAGGTGGCCCCTCTGCTTGCTTCCACATGGCCCAGCTAGTTCATGGGAACCACGAAATTGTTTCTGTTCACATGTAATACCAAGCTATCGTCTGTGGCTGTGTTCAGACAACACAACAAGCCATGGCGGGGGTTTTAAATTGCTGGTCTGTTGTGTTGTCCAAACCCAGATTTTTGCCATGGGAAGGTTGGTCTTTAGAAACTACAATAAGAAACCATGGTTTGGTTCTGTGGTTGCTCTGATTCACCGTGGGTTTGTTGTCAGAACCAGAATCATGGTTTCCACAGTTCTGGAAGGCAAGTATCACAGACTGCAGGTGCGGGTGCCACTCCAGCCGTCCGGACTCTATGTGCAGGCCAAGCAGGAGTGGCAGGCAATGTGGGCAGGGAGCAATCCACCTTGGGACTGAATGTCAGGCACAGTGGCGGAACCACCATGACTTGCTGTGTTGTCTGAACCTGCTCGACAGCAGGTCAGTTTTCAACAAGCCACGCCATGGCGTGGCACAGGAGCAGGCAGTACTGGGGCCAGGGCGTGAGGATCCCTGAGCAGTGGGCTTCCTCCCCTGCCAGGGCCAGAGCTGTTCTCCTGCCCCTCCTCACACCTGGCACCTGTTTGCCAAGCAGGCAGCGAGCCAGCAGGCCATGGCATCTTCCGTGCCTCCTTCTTGCACCCATATTGTGAGAGGCAGGCAAATGCGTTGGCTTGCCGGGAGGTGGCCCCCAGGGGGTCTTGTCAGAGGACACACATTCCTGACCAAGCCTGCCTGGGCGCAGGTCCTGCTCCCACCTGGCTGCATGTTCCCGTTGGGAAGCCCTCGCAGGAGCCTCATTCCGGCAGCAGGCACGGCTTCCTGCCCAAAGCATCAAGCCGAAATATCAGCCTTCTGCTGCCTGAAGCTTCGATTGTCCTTCGTTAGGGGCGTTTGAGGCTGAGATGTTTTAACCTTTCAGATTGCACAAAAGCAGGGAGACCAAGGCATGACCGATGGCCAGAGAAAAGGCGGGTGGTGGGGGGGTTGGGGGGGTGTCAGATTGGAGTTGGGTGACAGGGACAATCCAATGACAAATGGATCGGTGGATGTGGTTCTAGATTGCTGGGATGCTGCGCTGTGTGCAGGAGCCTCGTCACTCCTTCTGGGGCTTACGACTTAGTGGAGGGACTCCCCTTGCAGCCTCATGGCCGTGTGGGGGCCCTTGGCCTTCCCCCTCCCAGCATTTCTTACTGCAAAGTACTGGTTTGCAGGCAGCTGTGTTTCTGCACCTGGGACTGCTCCTTTTCAAAAGCAAAACAAGGTATCTGCAAGGCTGCAGTTGCCCCATTGTAATCCAATCACAGCATGCCTGTCTCCAATTTAAAAGTGCTGCAGAATTAAAACTCTGATGGAGAAGTATATAACCAGTTCCCTTGTGACTAACAGGGCTGGGATTTGAGAGTGGAGCTAGGCCAGTCCGTCTTACTCTCACTAAAGCACAATTATGCTCTAATTGCTTAGTTCTGCTGTAAACCTTTAACAGTACCACCTCTCAGACGGATACTCTCATTCCGTAGCATTCTTCTGTGTACGGCCTTTTGCTGCATACATGCGAGTGCTTGGTGAAGAAGTGTGTGTGGCGGGGGGCGGATTGCTGCCCTAGAAATGGATTTTGCAAAACAGAGCACAGCTGTGGAACTTTAATTTCTTTCTCTCCCCCCCTCACAGCCCAAGTTGTAAAGTAATTTTATTCCTCTCCTCAGAGAGATGAGAGGCTCCTGGAGGGGGAACTGGAGCATGGCATTCTCAGTGGTGGCCCCCGCAGCTGGTGCCTCCACTAGTGAAGCCTACCTGGCACCAACACTCCTATGTTTTCAATGCCAGGTTAAAATATTCTTCTAAGATGCAGGCATTGAACTGCATGGGGTGGGTTGAATCACACTGGTGGGGCATGATAGTTCTATTAATTTTGATAGTTCTATTAATGATAGTTCTATTAATTAGTTTTGCATCTAATTGCTGTGTTTCTAACAACTTTGCATCTGTGTGTGTCAAAGGTTTTATATCATATTTCATCATATGAATGAATGATACGAATATCATCTCATATGGGTGAACAAACAAATGAACAGACCCCGTTCTGATAGTCTGAGTCTTTGGGCAAGCACCCAGCCTGCTCTGTATTCTGTAATTATAGCATTTAAACTTGACTGGTGCTTTATTGTTTTCCAATTGCAGCTCATTTGGTAGACCTGGAGCCAGGGAAGGTGAGGGGGCAGCTCACCCCCAGCAGGAAATTTATTTTTATAGCTGCTATGTATTTACATTGTCTGCTCCCTTGCCCCCAATGCCAGTCTCTGCCTGTCAGCTGGACACGGGATGAGCAGTGAAATCCACCAGGCTGAGAGAAATGTGGCGCATGCATCCATCCCTTGCTTTATTGGCACTTGATAACTCACTGTGGGAACATATTCCACTGAAAACAGCCAGCATCTGTAGTGCATTTCAAAGCACAGAAATGCATTGGAATGAGGGGGCAGAATCAACCATGCCACTTCAGACTATAGAGGGGGTATGTCATTTTAAATGCTCCCGTTTCTTTTTTTCCTCCCTTAAAAACACAAGTCCTTGCATATAGAAAACTAGCACATACAGAAATAAAATCCTTCTCCCTCACCCTCTGCCTCTTCTGCTGGTTTTCTCTTTGCCGAGAGCTTTTGAAAACATGACCTCCTCCTCCTCTTGCAGTCTGGAGTGATGCTAACTTGGTGTTCCTTCTGCACGTGTAGACAAGGGCCAAGTAAACCTTCTGCCGGTAAGGCTGACCCCAGGCCTGAGAAATGGCAAGGCGGGGGCCTCCTCCTTCCTTTGCACCAGCTTCTGCGTCTTGCCTCCTCTTACGGGGAAGGAAGGAGGGTGACAGTCAGCTTCCCGAGAGGCCCCATTCCTGCCCACCGCCATTGCCCAGTGTCAGCATGTCCCATTGTGGGTCCCTGCAAAAGGGAGCTCGGGCAGTGGCGTCAGCAGCGGTGTCCGTGCCGGCTCCGGATGCAGCAGGTGGCTCAAGACACCCTCAGGGCTCCCTCCTTCAGGAAGTCGAGCTCCCACTGCCCTCCCCACCAATTGCTCTTGCTCCTCTTCGCTCCACGGCTCGGCAGGTGGCGAGCCAGTGGGCAGGTGGCCGGGCACTCGTTGTCGCTCCTGTGCACCAGCACCGCGGCCTGGCCAGATCAAGATGCAGTGCGAAGGCAGGCTGCCGTGGCGAGGAGGAGCAGGGCCCGGGCACTGCCCTCTCCTGGGACATGGACTCTGCAGCAGCCGCACTGTGCTGGGCCTTGAGGTGGGCCGCACAGTTGCCTGGGTCGCTTGGTTCAGACAGCCTGCATGCCCAGAGCCAGGTGCATGGCAGGGAAGGAGGGCCACAGCTGGAAGGGAGAAGCCGGCCAGCCTTTCAACCAGCTGCTCCGTTGGGAATGGGGCTCGCCAGGTGGCAGCCTGGCAAAACCTAGTTTGGGAGGCTTGCGGGCTGGAGGTAGTGCAGACGGCTGTCTCTCTTGACGCACAGCTGCGGGAGGGGGGCGCTTGCACAGCACCTGCATCATGACCCCTGGCAACGGTGCCTGCTCACGAGACGAGCCGGGGACTGGCAGGGACTGTGGCGCGCCCTTCCCTGTGGTCATCGGGGCACATAATAACTTTCCAAGTAAGACCCAGTTGCTTTTCTTGGCTGGCCGGAAGGAAAATGGATTAGAGTGAGTTCAGAAATATTCACTCCTGGAGTCGATACTGAAAGCAACCCAAGTGCCCGCTTTCCATGGGATACAGACATCCCTTTTTCAGAATTTGTGCAGGCCTCTCGGGGTTGGAATTTGGCTTAATGAAACCAGGGGCAATTCGGGATTGGTTGGACTACAACTCCCATCATCCCCAACTGCTCCAGCATAAGTGGCGAGCTCCCCATTTGGGAAAACTTAGTGGTTTGGAGCTGTTCTTTTACTTGTATGAGGGAGACAGTAATTGATAACAACTCAAGTAGCATTTAAAATCTCTTTGTAACATGCCAATAGGGGAAAAAAACTTTCTTCACTTCCCCCATGCTATACGCTTCAGTTTAAATCCAGTTTAAATCCAGAGAGGCACGCTATTTAAAATAATCATTTACTGTCTGGCAATTAGAAAAGCTACAGCAAAACCTGTTAAAATCTAGCAAAGCTTAAAAAGGGCGGTGGGGGGTTGTTACAAGCAGGGAGAGCTTTAAATTGAAATGTGCTGGTGCATTTGGCCCCGCCCCCTTTGCCCTCAGCCCCACCCACCACTGGGATGTGGCCCCAGAGACCCTCTGTGAAATGGAAATTGGCCCTTGGGCAGAAAGGGATTCCCCACCCCTGTTCAAAGACATCTCTCCTGAGCCTAAAGCAAAGAGCATTAGTCAGGCTTGCTTCACAGATATACATACTGACCCAATCATTTAACTGCTTGATTAAAGCCCAGTGCCTGCTCCATGTGCTGGACTACAATGCCCATCACCCACAACCATGATTGATGATCATGTGTGCTGTCATTCAGTCCAGCTATAGACCGAGGAAGGCAATTTCCTTTAATATATCAGCCAAGGCTGCAATCTTATACACAAATGGAAAACAGCAAACAGAAAAGCCACAGCAAAAACCTCTAAAATCTAGCGAAGCTTTGCAAAATCTCCCTCAAACGAGTCATAAGACATCCTGGGCATTTTTAGAAAAGTCCTTTGCTTAGCAGCCAGAGGAGGTCCTTTTCCTTGGAGGGCCTTCCATATCCTTGGAGGACTGAGAAAGCCCCTTTCAGTCACCACCCAGCTAATTTCAGGAGACGTGGGGACGTGATGGAGGACTCATGCGGGAGAAGACGGGTCTTCAGGTCGCCAGTCCCCATTGCAAACCGAGTCCATAGTCCTTGGCTACTCAGTGCTCAACTGGTTCCAACTTTTCCTCTATCCCCGGCTCCCAGTTCATTTCTGTACTTGAATTAAAACATGGTTGAACAATGTTGGATTAAAGTAGAGCAACCACTTGCTCAGAGTCTATTGCAACAAGCAGCTGCACGGAAGTTCTCCTTCTTCCTCTTGGCATGCTGGTGGAAAGAGTAAATGCATTTAAATCTAGGGCTTAATGAACGGGACTTAATTTCCACGGGTCTCTTCTAAGGAGAACCAGAGCAGATACTACTCAAGGCTAGTTCTTTGGCCCAGCACAAAGTACTGCATGTTCAAAGTGGGGAGGGCCAAGGAAGCTGCTAGCCCTCAGGAATTACAGGGCAAGCCAGTTGTCCTCAGTGACTTGTGTCCCTTCGACTAGAGAAGGGTGATGTGAGCGTCACATAACCTTTTAACTGGATCTGCTTCTTTTAATAGCTGCATGAAGACAGACGTGAAAGCTGATCTTGGCTCGCCCTCGTGATATCCCGAGCGCAGAGCTGCCACTGTCCTTGTTGTGAGGGACTTAGCACCTGAGTCAAAACTTCGTGCTTTGGCCGGACTGAGCGGATGTTCTGCTTCCTTGTTCCGGATGCGGTGGCTCTAGAGCACGGGGGCGGAACCTCTTCCAGCCCAAGGCTTGCAGAAACGCTCTTGCGGGAAAGCCTGGAGAGCTGCTGCCAGTCAGTGTTGGCAGAACTGGCCTAGACGGGCCGATGGGCCGATGCGGCAGGTCTCTTGGGGAGTACATTCCAGTGCAGGGAAGAACCAGAGGCAATCCCTCTCCTTCTCCATGCAGTTCGTTTTCCAAGTCTGAGCCTCCTATCCTGGAGTGTTGCGTTTGGGAGAGACGAGCCCCATCTCGGCATAGATCCTGAGGACCCAGGGTCAGAGGCAGTATGGCCGTGCTCGCCACTTGCTGGGGAACATGGGTGGGAGAGTGCTGTTGCACTCCTGTGCTGCTTGTGGGATCCCAGGAGCACTGCCTGGCCTGATGGACCCAGCAGGAATCTTGCTCTACTTTACCTCCTGTGAGAAAGCTAGAATACAGACAGTGGTGCTGGAGGAAATGGGTAGGCACGGACTGGAGAAGAGCTAATGACGGCGCAAGTCTTTTTTTCCCCTTGAGCTACTTTAAAAATGCTTTTAAAAAGAGACAGCATGAACAAATTTACCAGAATAGAACAAATGCCTGCTCTCTTAAAGGGACCTTTGAAACACTTTGCTGCACACTAGTAAATACTCGCAGCTTCTCCAGGGAACTTTCTGTAGGAACGGAAGTCTCATTTTATTATTAGTATTTCTCTGGTGGACGGCCTAATGGGAATGCTTACAGGTCTTTTCTTCCTGTGTGAGAGACCCGCTTCTTACACAGTCCATTCCCTTGACCTGGGACAGCCCTCCCTAGGCTGGCATCCTTCGGCCCACACACTGCGAGCCAGCATGGGAAGAACTGATGGAGAGAAACCACACGGAACTGGAATTGGCCCGAATTTGTGTGCTTTGTCAGGTCAGGCACAGGCTTTGATGGGTGCAACCGGAAAGGAAGAATGGAGGGACTGCGCTGGTGCCCCTTTGCCCTCTGGCACAACTGCCGGTTGGGATCCTCTGGGGAAGGCGCTGTGGCGGACCAAGATCCCCACCCACTGGGTGGCTGCTTCCTGCCAGCAATGGAGGAAATGTGCCACCACACGAGTGGGCACAGGGCTGCACGGCACTCGCGCTGCTTTCGAGCATCTGGCATTCATTGCTGGAACTTAAACGGGAGCATGAGGCAACACACAGGAGCTGGGAGGAGTGTGACCAGCTGGCCTGGATCTTTGCCCACTTCTTTGTCCAGCTGTCCAGGGGTTGTTGAAGTTGATGGGCAGCTGGAGGACTGCTACCCCCAGCTCCTTATGGCTTTTATCCTGAAACTGGAATAGGCAGAGCACCTTTCCCAACAAGCGATTGTCCCCTGGCCGCCCTTCCCTCATTCCAGTCCTCTGTACGGTGGACTCTGTGGCAGCTGAGTGTCCACTCGGTTCTTTGCTTCCTGGCTGCCCTTCAAAAGGGCTCATGCTGGTATACCATGATGACCTCTTTGCATTTGTCTTCACAGCAAACCTGTGAGGCAGGCAAGACCGAGAGAGCATAATTATCGATCACACTATTTTAATTGTATCAATGTTATTATTGGTATTTTACTGTAATAGCTGCCCAACGAGCATTATGCCAAGGAGTGGCTTTTATACAAATTTAATTAACAAATAAATAATAAATAGTCCAAAGTTTCTTAGTGAGCTTGATGGATGACTTGGACCAGGGTCTTCTCAGTCCTAATCCAACACAGCCTAGTTCTCCACCACATTGGTTTTGGGCTTGGCATCCCGGATTGTACCCACAACACCAAACACCCTGCCAGTATAGGCATCAATTCAGGCTCATCTGTTGACTCATTGAGAGCTAGCGCATTGCTGTGCCTAGGAAGCTGAGCTGCTACTACTCTGAACCTGAGTTCTGCCAGGACTGAAGCCACCTTCTCTCCACCCCCTCCCCCATCTGCAAAATGAGAAAGATACACCAACATGGTTGCCATCTTACAGGCTCACTGAGATAATGAATTGGATCCAGGCATAATCATACTGATCATGAAACCAGTAACTAATTTAAGCCCCATTGCTTTAAATGAATCCATTCTAAGGAAGGATGTTGGAGAACAGCAGATTCAGCCGAATTTGGATTTTCCATGAGTTTCTGTTGTGGATTCTGCAGCAAGCTGCCTTTTTGAACCACAGAGATTCACTTTTGAGGGCTGTTAACACCAAGGCTCATTATCTAATGCTCTTTAGTGCACTTAACGCAAGTGCACATTAGTGCTAAGAAGCATTTGTGCTAGTGAAACAAACTTCTGGTACAAAAATACGATTCTATCTGTACAGCTATGACAAAACAAAAGACACCTGTCATTCTGCGAAACACAGAATGGATTTAACAAAAACTTGTAACCCCTACCCTAAACTGATGCTAACTGTTTGCAGAACTTAGTGTTAACATATCCTGTTTAATTTTTGAGCTATTTTGTTCTTCTCCATTCCCTGCTTTTTACCACCTAGCCTGGTGAGGAATTCTGCAGAGCTCAGAAGCTTTTATGATCTTTGTAGCATTTTGGCTGGTAGCAATAATGACAGAAAATTAGAGAAAAACACAGAAAATTAGCATGAGATTTTTTTCTATTGCTCCCACATGTATTTTTGCAGGTGATTTTTTTAATACTGTTTTTTCCTTTTCCCATATGATGAGCAAAGTACCATTTTAAAATAAGATCGTAATGTCCGGCATTGCTGCAAAACTCCCAGGTTCAAGCAGTCCCTGAATTATGAGGAGGGGGAGAAGCACATTAGTGACGGTGACCAAAAGGTTGTCTAGCTCTTGAGTTTTTCAAGACCTGATCCCTTTTTCATTGACTGAGTTCATCCAACATAATAATGCACACTCAGGAATCTAGTATGGTTTGTAAGTGGATTATCAGTGAATTGTTGAAATGTGGCTTAGAGTGTTGTCTAAACCCAGCTGTGCAAACAAGCCATAGTTTGTTGACCACAAACAGTGTATAATGGGAATCATGGTTTGTTGTTGGCTTGTGAATTGTGGGTTGCTAACCATGGCTTGCTATCTCTTCATTGCCTCATCTGTTGTTATTTTTTTAATCACTGTGAGTTGTATAATAAGGTCCAATACTCCAAGAGAGAGCTGTGGACCTCTCTGGAAGAAGAAAATTAAAAGCCATGCTTAGTTCTTGAAAAGAAAAACACTGGAATGTGCTCTTATTAGTCCTAAGCAGAAACAGCCCGGCAAAAGCACCAGAGATTGTCTGACTACCCTGCTAAACAGAAATGAGTCAGCCAACTCTTCCATTTTTCCATTAAAATTCAATAAGAAGCAATAATCAAATCTTTGCTTAGATCCCAGTAGCAAACTTGGCATTCTAGAAATATGCTGTCAAAATATTATGACATAAGTATCGAATCCTGATGCTTTCTTTCTTTGTTTAATTTGTCCTGTTTGCTGTTCCTTATAAAGTTTCTTAGAACTTTCCTCACATGCTAAATCCAGCTGGTATTTGGGATTGACCGGACGGCAGATGGTTAGCAGATGCAGTTGTGTGCTGTGTTCAGCTGAACCCCTTCACACATTACCTTTTTGGGTATATGCCTAAGACAGCTTGGACATGTAATGTTTGAATGCAGCAAATGAAATGAAGACAGCCATACTAATTCACGAGAGAGAGGAAAATCCAAAATCTGGCCAATGTCTGATTCTTCTGACACCTCCAATCGAGTTGAATACAGGGGTTTTAACTCCAGGCTCAAGAGCCAAAATCCTAAAAAGGGTCCGTCCCCTTTCGTACAAATAAAGCTCATTCAGAGCTTTCCCAGTGTTTGCACAATTTTCTCCATTTGAAGTGGCTGAAATGCCCCTCTTTAAGTTACTGGCAGCAAGGACTTGGGTTTTTGTCCTGTACATGTAGAGCCAGCGCGGTGTAGTGCGAGGTGCTGGACTGGCGACTGGGAAGGTCTGGGTTTTAGCTCCCACTCAGCATGAAGCCCACTGGGTGACTGGCCACAAAGCCAAGCCTGAGATAAAAGACCCGAAGAAGATGAGCCTTGGGGCCTTCGATCGCCACCGACAGGTAGCAGGCACAGAGCTTCGCCACCTGGGATGCAATGTCTTCCTATTTAAATTATAGACGTCAGTTCTAAACTTCTGCCTATTTATATATATAAGCACAAGCATCTTAATGCAAACCTGGGCCTTCTGTTGCTCTTCATTTTGAGCATGCATTGCATTTCTCTCCCAACTGTTTTCCTCTTGCAAGAAAACTGTAGTAGCAAAGTCCTCCCACTCCACTTTATCCTCACTACAGCCCTGCAGGCTGAGAGTCGACAACTGGTCCAAAGTCCCCCAGTGAGCTTCGTGTCTGAGTGGGGGGCTAGATCCCGGATCTCCTGGCTCCCCAGCCCAACACTCTGCCACCGACACCAGGCTGGCTCTCCCGTGTGAGGAGTAATATCCAGGAGGCGGTGGCCACAGGCAGGTGTCACGACAGCAGCACTGACATTGCTCAGGTAATGCACCCCGCAGCTCCTTCCTGGTAGATAATACATTCTACAAGGCAGATGTTCTACATTCTCTAGACCAAGAGACCTAAGTGGGTGCCTGATTCTTCTGTTTGATGGAGTTTCATCAAAACCTCTGGAGCACATTGAAGGAATCTGCACAAACGGTCTTCTCAGATGTTTAGCTAGTCCACAACGCAGCTCCTCAAATCACTTTTGAACGTTAACTTTCTGAGTGACCCTGTGAAGTGAGGAGCAACTTATTGGCTTGCCTTCGGCTGGCCACCAACTCATGGTCAACCGCAATACTGACGCCTCTCTGCTCTGAAAAATGTTTTCTCCCACGATTGTACGGTTTGTGGGCCTTCTGGGGATAGACAACAGGGTTGCCATAACAATCCCTAAAAAAGGCTGTTGGAGCATTGCATGCCCAATTTTTTTGTTGAATCGTTTGGACCAGAGTTTCCCAAACTTCTAACAGCTGAAAATCAAACTCAGGGATACAAAAGAAAGGAACGCTCTCCCCTCTTTTGCTTTTTCCTGAAATGGAAGGATCATGTGTCAGTTTCAGCGGAGGAGAGCTCTCCACACCCCTCTCTTTGCTTTCATCCTTCTCGGGTTGCTTTGCATCTTGAGGGGGATGGAAGCTGCTGTTTCTTTTCCATGAATCTCCAAGCAAGGCAGCAAGTGTCCGGCTGGAGGGACTTTGGACGAGCAAAGCATGTGCTGATGAAAAGCCCCTTCCCCAAGGGAGAAACCCCCTGAAATGGCTCAGCCTTCACCTATTGCCATGTGAGAAACAGCTCTGCAAAAGGCAGGGAGACGCCTCAAGCACTGAGGCATCAGTTCTCGCTGTGACAGAGCGTCCTTCTCTTCTAATGACCTGAGCCATTCCTTGTTCTTTTGTGGAGATAGATGGGGAAAGGAGCAAAAGCCCCAGCAGGCTTTGTTCACAAATAACGGCTTGGTGCAATAAACGGCCATCACTCCCTGCCCCAAAAGGCCATTACCTCCCGTGAAGGGCAGAGAAAAACAGTGCCATTAACCGTAACAATAACACACCAGCCCTCGTCCACCCTAATTACTAAAGAGTCTGGGAATTTGCTGGCAATATGCTGATAATGGGCCTGATAAGTGGAAGAGACAGCATTAGCCCGCTCCATTTAGCAATTGTGCCAAGGGCCTTCACACCTCTCCCATCAGGGACAGGGCTCACAGTGGTCTTCCTGGCCCAGTGGCCCAGTGCTGGCTCCTGGAACCTAATTCCCTGTGTCAGCTGCCAACGAGCCCTCGGGGCATGAGGGTCAAGGCCCCAAGCAGGCTCTGAACTTTCAACCTGAAGGTCGGGAAGGACGCTCTCCCTGCAACTGGTCATTGTTCTTGCCTGGCTTCCAGCTAATCATGGCAAGAGTCACCACAAAACTCTGCATTGTAGTGATTCCCTTGTGAGCTTACTGTTTACTTTGAGGCAATGATAGTGCACCTGTCAAAGGCTCTCTGCTTGCATCTCCAGGTGTCCTGACCCTGTGCCTAGTGCTGAGTTCCCTGAATGCAGTTCCTACCAAAGCCTCACCCTGTGCCCCTCTGTTTCACAGGTGGCTGGAGACTTTAGCAGGTTGTAATCTGCAGTCCTCCTGCACAGACCTTCAGAAACATCCTAGGGTTACCTACAGGGCAGTGGCCTCTAAGAATCAGGATTCAGGCCATGATCCTGACAGGGAAGCTGGTCCCTCAGCTTGTGTCTACATCGAAGTAGGAGTTCCTGCTGTGCCCTTGGGTGGACCCAGGGAGACACCCTTGAAAAACCTTCTCCTGCAGACTCATCTTCTTGCTTCCCGGTTGCTGTGGTCAAATCTTGCAGCCATTTCAGTTTCCAACACATCTACCTCTGGTTGGTGGAAGCCCAGGCTGAGCTGCATCTTCAGGATGCCTGATATGCATGGCTGGGCCAGATATGACCTCCTGCTCCTTTGAGCCTGAATGTAGGTCTGGGGTGGAAGCGCTGGCAGGCCTGGGCCAACCCAGGACTTTTGGAACAGACCATTCTGGGACATCTGAAAGAGAACAGAGCGTTCTGGGACCTTCTAGCCTGATGGAGGTTTGAAAAGCTCTCAGAGGTCAACCCCACCAAACATTAAAAAAAAAATAAAAAATGCAGCCCCAACACAGAACTGCAGGGGGTTTTGCCTGCTCTTGCACCATCCCCAAAACATTAGAACAGCTCTGGCCTCAACTGTATTAGGAGATGGGTCTGAGAGCAGGAAGTACAGAAGGCACCAATGAGTCATCTTTTTGTAATCCATTGCTAAATCCTGTCTTTTGGCTAGTAGAAAAACCTGGGTGTCCAGATTCCCACATCCTTTCTCCTAACCACTGATCTTTGGGTGGTTTCCTGGATTTTGTGCAGCTTTCCACCCCATTCTCAACAGTTCACATGTCTCTTCCAAGGCTTTCTTGAGCTAACATAGGCTGGTATTTTTGGAATTCTGGCCCCTTCTATCACTAGAATCCAATTGCCTAGAACGTCTCCAGAATGCAGTTCAGCCCTTGGGCTGAAAGTAGTCTGCACCCCCTGGTCTAAAGCTCTGCAGGGGCAGCGCCTCTCCTGCAAGAACTCCCGCCTTCACCAGTGGCTCTTTGTTGCTTGCAGATCTCTGTGCCTCTAAGATTCTAAGAGCCATGCCCCGTGGTATTTATGAATGCTAAAGGCAAGCAGTTGCTCAGTTTCCATGAAAGGATCTTCAATTGTATTTTCCACATGCTCCATGGTACCAAATAGTGATGCTTACACAAACATATCCAAGCGTGTTGGAATCCTTGTGAGAGTCACGTGGCACATGGCACATAGTCCACCCTTGGGATAGTCGTGTGCTAAAACTGAAGACTTCTGGGGTTTGCATTATCCTTTGACTTGAAAAAGCAAAATATTCATTTGTGTTGGATTCCTGCCCTCTTAAAAGGCAGTGCCATGGCCTTTTATTGCTCCCAAGTGGAGGAAGTCAGTTTTAATAAAAGCAATGCGCACACAAAAGGTGATTAAGCGTTTGGGATGGAATTAATGTGGGATGAATTTGCAGAAGACCCTGTGCCCCTGTTTACTCAACTTCTAGAAGTTGTTGGCAGTTAATACAACCTATTGGGGAAGAGATGTTACCGCTTTTAGATACTGCTGTCTTTTTCTGGAATTACGTCCTCCTGATCCACACCCATGCTTCCCTAGCTGGGGATGATGAGCATTGTAGTCCAACACAATTCGGGCGGGGGTCCCAAGTTGGTGAACCTGATTTAGGATCAGGCTATTCATTGTCTTCCTTATCCCAGGCAAATCTGAAAGACGGAACAGGCCAATGTGCTTTAGTGCCACGCGAATGAACAGAAGTCCATGGAGCGTGCGTGTACTGAATCGGGCCCTGTGCAGTGGCTGTCCTGGGTTTCAGGCAGGGTTTTTCCTGCCAGGCCTGAAGGTGCTGCCAGAAATGGGTCCCGTGCCCGTATGCACGCAATCATGAGTCCTGCCACCGAGCTGCAGCCCGAATAGAGGGTGCAGTGGCCAAATGGCGGCGCTCCCTGCCGAGTCGTCCCATCGGTCAGCCAGGAAGAGCATCGAGCATAGTGGCTGCTAGACAGCATCCAGGCACGCATGGCATCATTTGAATGCTCAGCAGCCAGGTTGCAGAATCGCTCCGAGCTGGGAGTCCACACTCACCCCTGCCTGTGGTGTGGGAATCTTCTGACATTGGAGAATGGATTTTGGGGGTGTTCCGGGGGCAAGGAAGCGAGGTGACCAGCATCACCAGGACTGAATGCACCTGGACATGCCCCAGTCTCCTCCGCTCCCCTCCAAGGTGCCACCCTTTGTTGTGGCTATGTGCTGCCAAGGCATCTCTGACGTATGGCAGCCGTATGAAAGAAAGCCTTCCAGAAGGACCTCTTCCTGGCAGCTCAGCTCTGCTCTTCTAAATTCAGCGTTGTAGCTTCCTTTACGCAGCCAATTCACCTCCTATTTGGTATTCCTTTTCTTCTGCTACTTTCAGCTCTTCCAGGCATGGCTGTCTCCTCCACTCACTCTTACGACATGCCCAAAGAAGGACAGCTTCAGCTTTGTCATTTTGCTTCTCGGGAAAGATTGGCTTGATCTGATCCAGGCCCCCCTGTTCCTCTTTGTGTCGGTCATCTAGGCCAATCTGCTGCTTAGTGCAGGTTGCAACCGCAGCGTCCCTGGCAGAGAGCACTGGGGTCCCTGCATTAATACCTCCAGCAACGAAGGACCCATCAGTGCCAAAGACAATCTGTTCTGCAGTCAAAGAGTTCTTGTCCTGCATTTCCACCCACCGAGTTCCAGGCCTGTTCTGGGGTAAACAGAGAACGAGTTTGATATGCACAGTTTCAGTCCAGGGAGCCCTTTTGCCTCCGCAACGGTGCTGGAAACTGTTGTAGCCACACCCAACGCGTGCGATTCCCTGCCCCATGTGGTGGGTGGTGTTCCAGAAGCATCTGAAAGCCGTCCTTTGCCAGCACTCCTTTGGTCATTCCATCATCGTCTGAACACTTTTTGAGCTGCGATGAGCTATCACTACTTTCATGCTCCTTGTGATCATGGGAGTTTTTTATGGTCATCAGTAACCATTTCCCTTATTTAACCATTTGTCATAATACTGATAGGCAGGTGCGGGTTTTTTTTTTTTTTTTTTTGGTTTTGGTTTTTAGCCCTCTCTATTAGGAGAGGAAAGGCAAGTTTCTTCTTTTTGGCAAATAAAATTAGTTTGCAAAAATGCAGGTGTCTTCCAGGAAGGAGTCTACACTGTAAAGTAAGACAGGAGACTAGAAAAGAGGAAGAAAAGGAGAAAGAGATGAGCACCCAGGAAATGCACTTAAAAGTGGACTTAAAACTTGACTCTAGTGTGGAATGAGGATGAGGTCAGTAAGGTGATGCTCAGATGAAGGGGGTGGATTTTGAGAACAGATTTGAAGACAGATACAGGGATGTACCCTCCCTGCCCATGTAGCAGTACTGTCCGTGTAACTGGGATTTCTCTCCCTGCACACATGGCAGATAGTTTAAATAATGAAGGAATTTCTGGAAGTTGACCTGCCATATGCTGACACTGAGATCTGCAATGAAACAATGCAGTGGGGAGTGATTCTATCAGGGTTCAAGCCCTTTCCAGTTTACTCCATTCCATTCCTTGTAGAAAGGACAACCTAGGAACAATCCAGTATTACACAAATGGGGTTGATTTTTTTTTTTAAATGGGGGCTTCTTGGGAACACTGGAAATACTTCTGCAAATGGAATTCATAAAATAAATCTCCAGGGCTGCTATAAAATATAAAAATAAACATTGCCATCTGCACTGAGGGTCACTTGGTGACTCTGGAAATGCTGAGCATATAATAAAAAGGTCCAAAATGCAGGGGATGTCTTAAGAGGCAGCCCACTACGACCAGAGCACCAGATTGTTCACTGGGGCCATCAGTTCCTTGGGAGTCCTGCTGAAATAGGGTACCAGAGGCCCGGATGGTCTCCGCTGCATCTGATCCCCCAAATTATCCCCCTGGCTTTATAACCACATGTCCTTCACCTATTGCCACCTTTCCCAGCCCGTGCCCCCCACATGCTTTGAAGTGTTCCCCCAGAGGGGCTTCTCCTGAGATCAAATGCCCTATTTTCTCCTGTTTATATATCCTTGTTTACAAATACTGGTGTCTTGAGGAAACAAGATCCTTTAAAGACTCTCTCTCTCTCTCTCTCTCTCTCTCTCTCTCTCTCTCTCACACACACACACACACACACACACACACACAGAGAGAGAGAGAGAGAG